>NC_064232.1:7067932-7187932 GCF_023101765.2 Spodoptera frugiperda
GGGGGGGGAGGTCTTTTCCGTCTGTTGAGCAGCCTGAAACAATTTTTTGTACGTTTTAAAAGTGATGTCTTGAATTGGAATAAAGTGTGTTGTGAAATTGGTCTGTCCGATCTGTAAAAGTAATAATAGATTTGCTCTCATTTTATTATAACTTTCGTGAGACATACTAAATTAATTATTATGTTATATTATGTAGCAGCGCGACAATCGCCGCGTCGCGTGTCGTGGAATGCTGCTCATGAATATGAGCCTCTAGCATGGCTTGAAACTAGTCGAGTGTCTCGTCAAACAGTTACGTGTGTAAGCCGATAACATAATAATTAATTTAGACTTGCTCTCGTTAGTGTTTGAGGTAACTCTACAAGTTTCAAGGCACGCTAGGGGCTCATAATTGCGAGCAACAATAGACGTAGCGAGCGTTGCATACGCTATTGTTTAGAGAGCGGTGGCTTGAAGTCACCATTAAATCTTTGACTGCCAATAGAAAACTGTTGAAGGCAAATCCTCCGCTAACGTCGGTCACCGGTGACCACCACGGCGTTCAATGTGTTAAAATACTTTTACAGATCGGACCGAGAATTTTCACCATAAGTATAAAATACCATCATATATAATAATTTATATGTTCGCCAGCCAATCACGCTATATTCCAACATAGTATTATATGTTTATATGTCCACTTAATATATATGTATATACTGGGTCCCATGACACCGTATACACGCGTGCAACACCGCGTCAAATATTACATAATGTGAAATGGATATGAAGCATTATAATATGTCAAAAGCAAATATGGTTTAGTGAAGTCTAATGTAGAGTGATTCAAGTGTAATGTAGTGTAGTCTAATGTAGTTGAATGTAGTGTCGTAGTGTTGGGTTTAGATAGTAGTGAATTGGAGCCAAGAGCAATGTAGAGTTGATGAGTGTAGTGTAATCGATGGACGAGGATTCGAGTGTAGATGAGTCGATTGTAGTGGTGTATTGAAGTGGAGTCAAATGTAGTGAAATGGATTCGCGTGTAGGGAAGTGGAGTGTGGTGTGTAGTGTGGAGTGGGTGCTGGGCTGCGTGGTAGTGGGGTCGAGTGGAGTAGAGGGGGATGTAGTGTAGTGTAGTGGGGGCGGGTGTATGATACCTGGTGCACGAGCAGATGCTGCACGGTGTGTAGTGTGGAGTGGGTGCTGGGCTGCGTGGTAGTGGGGTCGAGTGGAGTAGAGGGGGATGTAGTGTAGTGTAGTGGGGGCGGGTGTATGATACCTGGTGCACGAGCAGATGCTGCACGGTGTGTAGTGTGGAGTGGGTGCTGGGCTGCGTGGTAGTGGGGTCGAGTGGAGTAGAGGGGGATGTAGTGTAGTGTAGTGGGGGCGGGTGTATGATACCTGGTGCACGAGCAGATGCTGCACGGTGTGTAGTGTGGAGTGGGTGCTGGGCTGCGTGGTAGTGGGGTCGAGTGGAGTAGAGGGGGATGTAGTGTAGTGTAGTGGGGGCGGGTGTATGATACCTGGTGCACGAGCAGATGCTGCACGGTGTGTAGTGTGGAGTGGGTGCTGGGCTGCGTGGTAGTGGGGTCGAGTGGAGTAGAGGGGGATGTAGTGTAGTGTAGTGGGGGCGGGTGTATGATACCTGGTGCACGAGCAGATGCTGCACGGTGTGTAGTGTGGAGTGGGTGCTGGGCTGCGTGGTAGTGGGGTCGAGTGGAGTAGAGGGGGATGTAGTGTAGTGTAGTGGGGGCGGGTGTATGATACCTGGTGCACGAGCAGATGCTGCACGGTGTGTAGTGTGGAGTGGGTGCTGGGCTGCGTGGTAGTGGGGTCGAGTGGAGTAGAGGGGGATGTAGTGTAGTGTAGTGGGGGCGGGTGTATGATACCTGGTGCACGAGCAGATGCTGCACGGTGTGTAGTGTGGAGTGGGTGCTGGGCTGCGTGGTAGTGGGGTCGAGTGGAGTAGAGGGGGATGTAGTGTAGTGTAGTGGGGGCGGGTGTATGATACCTGGTGCACGAGCAGATGCTGCACGGTGTGTAGTGTGGAGTGGGTGCTGGGCTGCGTGGTAGTGGGGTCGAGTGGAGTAGAGGGGGATGTAGTGTAGTGTAGTGGGGGCGGGTGTATGATACCTGGTGCACGAGCAGATGCTGCACGGTGTGTAGTGTGGAGTGGGTGCTGGGCTGCGTGGTAGTGGGGTCGAGTGGAGTAGAGGGGGATGTAGTGTAGTGTAGTGGGGGCGGGTGTATGATACCTGGTGCACGAGCAGATGCTGCACGGTGTGTAGTGTGGAGTGGGTGCTGGGCTGCGTGGGCTGTCGGTGGGAACACGACGACACGCCCGACGTGCGCGCGCGCTCCGGGGACTGCGGACACGCCGCATACTACTCACTCACTACACTCACTACACACTACTCACTATGCTAATGTACTTACTAACTAACTAGATTCTAAAGGTACACTTGTGTCCCAACCGGGACTGTGGTTAAAACCGCTAGTAGTTACCGGAGTTCCATCTTTATGCAGTAGTAAGAACGTGGTGATGTTTAGTCAGTAAAAGTTTGACATTCTCCCTCCTGTATTTCGATGTTTTTCATGGTTGTGTCTACTTGTAGATCCTGGTTTACAGAATTTGCAGCGGTTTTGGTAGGTTGTGCCGGGTTTGTCCCATAAAAATAACACTCTGTCACTTAACTAGGTAGAAGAGATATTCGATGATTTTCCCCTCTTAAAAGGATACCGTTGTGCAATTAACTTTGATGATTTTGTCTAATGGCAAAGGACATTTTACTCGTTCGTCTGAGGTAGACAAACAAGAAGGCGATTTTAACTACGCAACTTTGTGAAACAAAGAACCGAATTAACTGAAAATTACGGTTTACTCGCGTGCGTTAATTGACAAAAACTTTACTAGTATGGAGTCACATAAGGACATCATGAACAGCGTGTGCAGACGCAGGGACGTTGCGCGTTAGTTAATTTAGTAAGTCTTACGGTATTTATTATAAAAAAATATACGAAACCGAATGGCAGTGACCGCATTTGTTTTTTTCGCGACTGATTTTAAAACCGTGCAATGTAAAGAAACGGCATAGTGGCATCTTCAAAACGTATAGTTCATAGACAACTTAGTGGTGGGAATACAACGAACGGTTACGCGGTTTAAAACCGTAGCGTTTCGGCGGTTTCGCGGTTAGGGTAGTTAGTCTCGCTGAAACTCGAAAATGGCTGGACCTATCTGGCTAATTTTGGTCTTGATTTATTTGTAAAGGTCCATGGAAAGTTTGAAAGGTGGTGAAAAATGTTTGAGGCGGTACGAAGTCAGCTAGTTAGTTCCTTATAAATATAAACAGTTTTATACAACCATTGAAACGTTAAAATCAAACAACCTTTTAATTAATATCTCGATCGCTACTAACTTAACTACCGATTACTTTTTTATTACCATCTGTCCAGAAGCGGGCAATAGCTAAAAACCAGCTACATATACTATCCTACCCTACTACATATCTAAACAAGTTTGCCCGCCCCTGGGGCCTTAGTCTGCTATTACAATTGTTTCACAATGGTCGATCATTGAGCAGTGCGAGAGGGACGGAGCTATGTAGGTTGTATAGCTCCGTCCCTCTTGCACTGCTCAGTGGTGTTTACAACTGTACCTATATACTAGTCTATGGCTCACCTGCAACTGTTCCTGTTTCCATTCGTTGTCTGTGGTCTCCTCGGAGTCATCGAACTGGGACTTCCATAGAGACACCAGAGTTAGGGCTCCGCCTTTTGTGACCTGTGGACAAGGGATATAGAGACATTTACTATGATGATTCATGATATGAATGTTGTACCATTCATTTGTGTTATATTATACTCTCAGAGAGTATGGATATTTTAACGAAAAGGAGCCACGGTTTGGAACATATAGGCTGAAACTAGAAGCGCATTGTGCTCCTGAATATGTTTATAAGAGGACCCCGTGTCTTTTATAGATGCAGGTGGCTACCGGGGTGGTTTCAGTAAGGTAAAAATTCTACACTCCCTTATTTTTCTTCCTAAAATGCAATGCGCCTTCTGAAGGGCATCCCCCCCCCCGTGACAAAAAAGGAGACTCCGTCCCTCCAAGTCTGTCCATAGGTGGCGCTTATCGGTTACCATCAGGTGGTCCATCTGCTCGTTTGCCCCCTATTATCCCCAATAGTCCCCTATTCCATATGTATTTCAAAGATTGGCAACAAAAATTGTCGCAAGTGTCTGGGCGATAGTGCGACAATCACCTGATGGTAAGCGATTGGCACCACACATAAACAGTTCACGGCGGCGTAAATCATAAAATAATACTGTATTAATAGTTTCAGTGAAAAGACCTATAAGTATAAATAAATTAATAATAGTAAATGGTACATTACCTGTTGCAAAGCGGAAACGTTTTCATCGTCCATGACTGCGAACTGCGTGTAACTTTGGTCGGCGCGGGCGCGGGCTGTACGACGCGCTCCTGCGGACAAACAAACAAACATACATACATCATTGCACTATTAAATCATAAGAGGAGATTACTATAATCTCCAAATTTGAAGACGGTCAAAGATAGCATTTTAAGGGTGCTTTTCTATCAGAGATGTACTATGCTACGATGCAATATAGCACATCTCTAGTAAAAAAAGCACGGCCGAGCAGAAAAACCAACATGAAACAACGTTGGCGTTGCATTTTGTTGTGTAAGTGAGGTTACAGGAGGCCCAATTACCCCCTCCCCTTCCTAATCTTCCCAATCCCGACAATCCTACATTTCCTAACCCCTAAAAGCCCGGCAACGCTCTAGTAATGAGTTTGGTGTTTTAAGTATCCATGGGCGGCGGCGATTGCTTACCATCAAGTGATCCGTCCGCTCGTTTACCGGCTTATACCATAAAAAAAAACCTTACTTTCGCGTCGGATGTATAATAAAACACTTACCCAGCATCTTTCCTAACCAATCTATACGAACACGACACACTGAGAGTACGAACAAACTACGTTTAGTAAACTTCTACACAACACATAGTATAATACATAGTATATTTTAAAAACAGCTACAGGTACAAATCACTAATGACAGACATATGTATGACATATATTTGTGTGTTATATTTTTAAAACGACAACTAATTAGGAACGAGGTCACATTTTTGTGTAAACGTTTCGAAATGACGGTCAAGTGCGTGTTGAAATGGGTTTTGGGGGGGTTCTGTATGTTTATTTTTAATATTAGTTTTTGTTAGTAGCTTTGCCTCGTTTTTGTGGGATAATAGGTGGCCTATGAACACATAGGCCACAATTAACGACCATAATCCACCCCTGTTCTAAATTTCATCCCGATCCCTTCAGCCGTTTTGACGTAAAGGAGTAACAAACAAATAAACATACATACAATCTGGCGTTTTCTTACAGACAACCTTTGGATGGATGTGAAAAAAGAGCCTTATATGGGTCGTCTAGTGTACAATTTTAATTTTTTATATTGACTGCACGGTTGGCAGGGTAGCTGGGCAACCGGCTACCCAGATTCTCGATTCACGCACGGAGCAACTGTTTTGTGGTCCAAAGATTGTTGTGTCGGGTCTGTGTGTCATGTGTATGTGAACTTGTATATTTGTAAACATACACACGACACAGGATGAAAGCCGAGAACTTGGCACCATTTAAAAAAAAAAGAAAATATAACTACTTGAAATACTGCATAAACTACAATATAATACAAATACTTACTTCTAATTTTTTAAGCAAAATAACTTTGATAATTTGCATGCGACAGCGAAACATGTTGATCTTTTTTTATACATATTTACCTATGTAACAACTCTGTATTTACCGTGTTTCTTCTGGCAAATAAATATATTAAAAGTAAACTAAACAACGTCAAGCCTTTTATCCCCCAAGGGGCAGACAGAGGTGCACATTACGGCACGCAATACCGCTATACAATGTACACCCACTTTTTACCATTTGTGTTATAAGTCCCATGTAATAGGGGGTGAGCTTATTACCATATACCGGACACAATTCCAGACTCCGTGCTACTATTGAGAAATTTTCGAAAAACCGAAAGAAGCCCAGTAATACTTTGTCCGACCCAGAAATCAAACCCGAGACCCCTTGCCCGGCAATCGCTCTTGCAACCACTCGGCAAACGAGACATTTATAATATGAGTAGGATAGTACTTTGATGGGGCAATACTGTTTACTACTACTTTCACACATAAACAGCTAAACAGAAATAATTTTTGAACCAAATAGATAGGATTTAGTAAGAGCTAGATATGCTTACCTCTCTTGAAATGCGTGTCAGAGTGTACGCTGTCCACGTCGGCCGCAATTATTCTAGGACTCACGGCTTCACCTGGAGATGAGAATACGTACATATAGTTAACCAGCCTCTACCAGCGGCATTCAAGCTCCACATTGGAGTTGGAACGTTTTTTTTTGTTGTGACAAGCCCAAAAAACCTCCTATACCATGTACTACATACTATAAGTGTGGGCTCGCCATGCTTCGGTACTGCTGGGCCGGCTCTACCGGAGGCCCAATCCCCCCCCCTTTCCAATCCCCGATTCCCCCCAGTAACCTTTAAATTCCTAACCCTCAAAAGACCGGCAACGCACTTGTAACGCCTCTGGTGTTTCAAGTATTCATAGGCGGCGGCGATTGCTTACCATCAGGTGATACGTCTGCTCGTTTACCGGCTTATTCCATAAAAAAATCAGTTCAACTCCTGTACACCAGGATCTACAGTAGACACAACCATGCAAACATCGGAACACTGAAGTCCAACGTCCCAGGGACATGAATGACTGTCTTGGATCCCGCAACGAAATAAATCAGAAGATGTTATTAGAGGAGAAGAAAAAGGGTGAGTCTATTGTCTATTACTAAAGCATATTAGATTTGACAGTTGGTTTTCATAATGGTAAGTGCGACTGCCTAATTAAGGGATCCAGATTCAGTCTCAGTTGTATTTGTAAAATAATGCACGGAGCTTTATAGAGTATTTTTTTCTTTATGTTTAATGCGCCGACGTTTGACTGCTATCTCGCCTGATGGTAAGTGATGATGATGTCCATAAGCAACCTATTCACTCGGGCTTTGAAGACACCCAGGTTATACCCATCAGGAAACACAGACTCCGGCAAGGAGTTCCACTCCCTAGCAGTTCGCACAATAAGTAAGTATACTAGCAAACCCGGCGAACTCCGTTTCGCAACCAGATGGATTCGCTTATATTTGTATCAGAGATGGCGCTGTATATGAAACATTTTCCCTGTTTTTCTGCTTTTTCTTGAAATGTTTCCTGCATTTTGTTTGCTATAAACCTCACGGAGCCCGAGACCTTTCCAACGAATGCAAAACCGTGGAAATCGGTTCGTGCGTTCTGCAGTTATAGCGTGAGGAAGGAAAACCCGACTTATTTTTATTATATTATAGTTATAGATTAATTTGCATACATACCGGGAGTAGCAGGCGATGCCGCGGCGAGTTCCTGTACACAGGTAGGCGGGGCCGTCACCACTCGGAGACGGGCCAGGGTCGGGCCTCCACCTAGACAATATTACATACAAATATATTATAGTTGACTGCACAGTTGGTGCGGTGGCTGGGCAACTGGCTGCCGCGCAACGGGTAGCGGGTTCGATTCCCTCACGGAGCAACTCTTTGTGTAATCCACAAATTGTTGTTTCGGGTCTGGGTGTCATGTGTATGTTAAATTGTATGTTTGTAAACGCACCTACTACACAGGAGAAAATCCTAATGTGGGGCAATGTTTTATTTAAAAAGAAAAGAAAAAGAATAGTCTAATTTCTAACTTCATCGTCAGTCACGCCTTTCATCACTAAAAGGATAGGCGGTCGCTCATGCACGGATGGAAAGAACTGATAGAGGTGGCGGCCCTTGGTAGAAGATTCCCATCTACACTGCCACTCAGTCAGAAGTTCATCCCGTTCAGTTAATGGTTTAAGCAATCTAGCAATTTGATTCATTTACATTGTGCTAGAAAGTTTGCGGAAAAGTTAGGTGGTGAGCCTATTGCCATATACCGAGCACATTTCTAGACTACGGACTATTACTGTGATATTTTAGGAATGAAAATGCCCAGCAATTTTTCGCCCGACCCGGGATTAGAACCCGGGACACCTTGTTCAGCAGTCGCAATTGCTACCACTCGACCAACGAAGAAAATAACGATAAAACACTGCGTGGTTCTTAGTATTATTGCCTATACAAATATCTATATAAATAAAAATAATCGCCACATGTATGTACCCGCTAATATTCGGAACTACTGCACCAAATTGAATAATTATTTTTGTGTTGGATAGCTCATTTATTTAGGAAGGTGTTTAGCAATAAAACATTGCGCTACGATCAAACGGGGCCGAGCAGAGCGGGTGAAACCGAGATTAGCTAGTTTTATATAAAGTAGTTGTATGTAACTCACCCGGAGCCGGCGGCCTGGGTTTACAGGGCGGCACGCTCTGTCGCTCGGGCCGCGTCGTCGTACCCGTCACCGCTGACGTCGACGTCTCTTGTTGCTGGGGGACAAACAGACATACATACATATATACATACATCATTTATTAATATTACATAACTTACTTATGTATGTAAGGGTGGACATACACACATACAAACATAAAGAACTAATTAATATCAAGGCTTACTTATATACAACGTGTAACAAAAAGGGGGTATACATATCAATTGCACGGCTTCTAGATAACATAACAAACGATACGGGAAGGGTTTTTTAAACTCATGTTTTCATGGTACCTATGATTTTTTCCAATACCGGCGCTATGCGAATCAAAATTAGGTAGACAGCTAGGCGATCAGATTTACAGAAGAAATGTTTCGTAATATTAGCGAATGACCCCTGTAGTGTAGTGACACGTTTGTATGATTTTAAAATCAAGAACCATGCGATACCAAGTATTTGATACCAATTTTTATTGTCGTATTTTAAACTGAAACTTTGTATATCTCTACACAAAGTCAATCTATTCAACCTGTATTCTTCAGTGCTCTTTGATGTACATATATGGGTATTTTGTTACACCCTGTATAACAACAGTGTTCAAGCACTGTTCGACTATTTTCGAGCTACGATAGGGTCGCAAACTCAATTATAAGAAGCAAGTCTATGCAACGTGATAGTGAGCACCGATCGACGATTTTGTGCTCCTGTCGTGGTTTGAAACCAGTCGAAAAGCCATCTCAAATAATTTTGTTGGAGTTTGCCTTATTTTTTTTTTTCGTTTTCTCATTAATATTTATAATTTTGGTACACAATGTCTTTAATCGATTTCTGACATGAATTTTAATAGCAATATGAAGTTCTCGTGCGATAATTTACTGAATTTGCTAGCGGACAACGCCGCAAGTAAATGTAAGTGAAGTATATCTTTACGTATGTGTTCGAGGACTGTTTGATTATTTTATCACGAGCTATTTACAGGGTCTTAAGGTAAGCGTCCACATACTCGCATCGCACGCATCCCGTATGACGTCATCAGTACGCATCGCATGTACGCATTGCCGATGATGCGGTCCGTACGATGCGGATCAGTGGACGCAGTTGTATGATTTTCTATACAAGACAAATCGTTCTATCTCTGTCTTTTGTAAAACAAATGTATTGACAGAACTATTTCTGGGAGAGCGTCTTAAAATCGAGTGACGTTTCAGTATTTAAATAAATATTTCTTATCTACAATGTGATAGGGATGAGACTTCTAACCCGTTAAGGCTGGGTACTACATCTAATTTTATCGACAAAAAAAAATATAGGGTGCTGAACCCCCTCCCCCTAAAAATTATGGCTATTTTAATATTTTTTTTTACTTTAAGAGATATCTAAAGCTATCGTTTGTCGTTTATTTTTGTTTGACAAACGGTAGCTTGGCTAACAAATTCATTACTTTTTACATAGGTTTGATAATGTTTTGTATCCATTACCCTATCACATTGTATTTTGGACATAATTATTATTGCGATATAAACTTCTTATGCGATGATTTACTGAATTAGCTAGCGGGCAAAGCCGACAATAAAATTTAGTAAACTATATTTTTGTTGACAATGTACCTTGGCATGTCTGTCGGGAGAGGGCGCCGGTGTAGTTCTAGGCTCCGCCTCCTTATCCGTTGTTGTGGGCTTGTCCGTCGTCGACTGTTGGCAAAACAAAATATATATATAATTATAATTATAATTAAGTCTTTGACAGCCAATAGAAAACTGTTGAAGGCAAATCCTCCGCTAACGTCGGTCACCGGGGACCACCACGGCGTTCAATGTGTTAATAATTTACGTTTATTTGCGTAAAATTGTGACTTGCATCGTGAAGAATACATTTGTCAACAACCCTACTCTTCCTGCGGATGTCGTATACTCGACTAAGCGACTACATATTTGACAAAGACAGGGTGGCAGAGCTCTTTGATAAACCTGAACCATCAAGGTAGTAGTCCAGCAGTGGACTGCCACGAAATCTTGAGCACAATTTAAAAATTGGAAATTACGCATCATTTGAATTTAAAGTGAAAAACTTTACTTTAATATTATTTTTATGAACATGCGTTTAAGAAAACTTTTTTTTTTACATTTAATGGGTCGACGTTTGGCCGCTATCTCGCCTGATGGTAAGTGATGATGCGGCCTACGATGGAGCACGTCTGCCCATAAGCAACCTATTCACTCGGGCTTTGAAGACACCCAGGTTATACCCATCAGGAAACACAGACTCCGGCAAGGAGTTCCACTTCCTAGCAGTCATCGCACAAGGAAGCTTGAAGCGAAGCGCTTCGTGCGAGTGGGTGGGATATCCACCATGAAGCGGTGAATCTCCGTACTGTATTCCAATATACGTACGTATCCATTAAGATGGTGGGGTTGGTGTCGCGGCGAGGCGGGGTGGGGGCGCTTGTCCGGCAACTTGTCTATTATATTAAACATATTCCAGTATACGTACGTATCCATTGAGATGGTGGGGTTGGTGTCGCGGCGAGGCGGGGTGGGGGCGCTTGTCCGGCAACTTGTCTATTATATTAAACATATTCCAGTATATACAATATACGTACGTATCCATTGAGATGGTGGGGGCGCTTGTCCGGCAACTTGTCTATTATATTAAACATATTCCAGTATACATACGTATCCATTGAGGTGGTGGGGGCGCTTGTCCGGCAACTTGTCTATTATATTAAACATATTCCAGTATACGTACGTATCCATTAAGGTGGTGGGGGCGCTTGTCCGGCAACTTGTCTATTATATTAAACATATTCCAGTATATACAATGTACGTACGTATCCATTAAGATGGTGGGGGCGCTTGTCCGGCAACTTGTCTATTATATTAAACATATTCCAGTATACGTACGTATCCATTAAGATGGTGGGGCTGATGTCGCGGCGAGGCGGGGTGGGGGCGCTTGTCCGGCAACTTGTCTATTATATTAAACATATTCCAGTATATACAATATACGTACGTATCCGTTGAGGTGGTGGGGGCGCTTGTCCGGCAACTTGTCTATTATATTAAACATATTCCAGTATATACAATATACGTACGTATCCGTTGAGGTGGTGGGGGCGCTTGTCCGGCAACTTGTCTATTATATTAAACATATTCCAGTATACGTATACGTATCCATTGAGGTGGTGGGGGCGCTTGTCCGGCAACTTGTCTATTATATTAAACACTAGCTGACCCGCGCAACTTCGTTTGCGTGTATCCCGCTACTTCGACAAATACAGTCAACGCACCAACACATATTGGATACTAATTTTCAATTCACAATAACTTCTCTTTCCCTTAACCGCGTTTAAAATATTAAAATGTTTTTTGGTTTCTGTGACTCTTCTTTGATCGCCCCCCCCTATCAGTTTTTGGAAAAAATATTTAAGTAATGTACAGATTTTTTTTTGTCTTATATGTATAGATCAAAGTCGTAGTACCTACTTTTTAATATTATTTATTTTTTTATATTTTTTGTTTTTTTTATGTACTTACCTACTTTTGTTATACATATACATCTAACTATTATTTTCTTGTTTACTTTTTAAATTATTTACATTCTACATTTTATTACTTTTACTTACTTTTTATTTACTTAAAACAATTAATTTTTAGAAGATTAACGTTGTGTACCTACATTTTAAACTTATTTACTTTTTACATTAATATCAAAAATAAATGCGATTTAATACTAACCTTAGAATACAATACCTATTATTATCATACAATTATTGTTGTCGCGCTGAAAAGCACGTTTTATTTTTCTCAAAGAGCTGCGATAAATAAACGCGTCCGATCGCTTCCAATTTCAAAGTGCTACAGGGGAGCCGCTGCCGCCGACGCGCTATTTATAGGGACGCTGCCCCCGCCGCCGCGGCCGGCCCGTACCGTGCCGCAATACTAATATCGTGATATCTCCTAAACTATATGTCTAAATAACACACTGTAAACTGCAAAAATAATCTAAATTAAATGCTCGTGATGATGAACTTACTTATTATGATAAGGATATATGTATTATTGGTTATATCACCAGTTAAACATCACCCAACGAATTAAATGTTTTTTTAATACAGAAAAGTAGTTTTTGTGACTTAAATAAAAAAGCTGGATATATGTCATCGCGGACTTTTTTGTAGAACTAATAAAGACCAATGTTTTTGCTATACATTGTTCTTACTTGTATCCAACGGTATAAGCGGCGCACGCACAAATGCAATCTTCAATTAGATTTTTTTTCTGACTTCTTGGACATAAATCGCTATAACTCAGCTAATATAGTTTAAATGTATTTCAATTATATATAAAAACCTGTCGGAGAAAATACTCTTTCTATTAGTGAAAACCGCATCAAAATCCGTTGCGTAGTTTTAAAGTTTTATGCATACGAAGGGACTACAGACAAAATGGGCGACTTTGTTTTATACTATGTATAGATATTCCAGTATATACAATGTACGTACGTATCCATTAAGATGGTGGGGGCGCTTGTCCGGCAACTTGTCTATTATATTAAACATATTCCAATATATACAATATACGTACGTATCCATTAAGATGGTGGGGGCGCTTGTCCGGCAACTTGTCTATTATATTAAACATATTCCAATATATACAATATACGTACGTATCCATTAAGAGGGTGGGGGCGCTTGTCCGGCAACTTGTCTATTATATTAAACATATTCCAGTATATACAATATACGTACGTATCCGTTGAGGTGGTGGGGTTGGTGTCGCGGCGAGGCGGGGTGGGGGCGCTTGTCCGGCAACTTGTCTATTATATTAAACATATTCCAGTATATACAATATACGTACGTATCCATTAAGATGGTGGGGGCGCTTGTCCGGCAACTTGTCTATTATATTAAACATATTCCAATATATACAATATACGTACGTATCCGTTGAGATGGTGGGGGCGCTTGTCCGGCAACTTGTCTATTATATTAAACATATTCCAATATACGTACGTATCCGTTGAGGTGGTGGGGGCGCTTGTCCGGCAACTTGTCTATTATATTAAACATATTCCAATATACGTACGTATCCGTTGAGGTGGTGGGGGCGCTTGTCCGGCAACTTGTCTATTATATTAAACATATTCCAATATATACAATATACGTACGTATCCATTAAGATGGTGGGGGCGCTTGTCCGGCAACTTGTCTATTATATTAAACATATTCCAATATATACAATATACGTACGTATCCGTTGAGATGGTGGGGGCGCTTGTCCGGCAACTTGTCTATTATATTAAACATATTCCACTATACATACGTATCCATTGAGGTGGTGGGGGCGCTTGTCCGGCAACTTGTCTATTATATTAAACATATTCCACTATACATACGTATCCATTGAGGTGGTGGGGGCGCTTGTCCGGCAACTTGTCTATTATATTAAACATATTCCAGTATACGTACGTATCCATTAAGGTGGTGGGGGCGCTTGTCCGGCAACTTGTCTATTATATTAAACATATTCCAGTATACGTACGTATCCATTAAGATGGTGGGGCTGGTGTCGCGGCGAGGCGGGGTGGGGGCGCTTGTCCGGCAACTTGTCCTTGTTATGGGGGGTGCCGGTCTCCGTCGCCACGGCTGTGGTAGCTTCGGTTTCTACGCGACGCCGCGTCTGTAGGGACAAATGGGATTATTATGTGCTAATATTCAGTGAAAATTGATTTGTAAGGGAATATATCGTCGCCCTCTCCGCTAACTGTCGTATCTCACAAACCGACGTATCTGCACTGACATTAAATAGATACCTTAGGGCTTTAGGGCGACTACAAAATTAAAGAATAAGCCAAGACCTATATAAAAAACTTTTTAATTCATTGATAAAGCCACAAATAACGCATCTACAGTAATATAACTGTAACGCCAGACCGAAAAACGGTTGCCCTGGAAAAACATCAATTGGTAGTTAGGACAGTTAGCCGGGAGGGTGACGATATTATATATAAGGTGTTCTAAAAGTATCTGCCACGGCTTTAATGGGAGGTAGTGTTGTGTTTGAAGATTACTATAGTGAAGAAATTTCGTACCCCGGACCAGTTAATTCAATTTGAGAACATAAAGAAGTTTAATGAATATTGACTCTACTCTTCTTCATTGACAAAGCGACAGAGACAGTGAAAGAGATAGCTCTTTTCTAACAGGACCAAACGTAGAGTTTTTTGGTAATTATGAAAAAAATACTCATAATCAATAATTTATATTCACTATTATATATATATCTTCAAACACAACACTACCTCCCATTAAAGCCGTGGCAGATACTTTTAAAGCTTCTCATATTTATAAATTGTTGTTTCGTGTGAGAAAATATAAATAAGTCATTGTTTTTAAGCGTCCACAGGCTCGCATTGCCGATGATGCGGTCCGTACGATGCGGATCAGTGGACGTAGTTGTATGAGTTTCTATACAAGACAAACTAAAATCCGTTGCGTGCGACGCGTACGATGCGGGCCTGTGGACTGTGTACCTTTGCTTGGTAATTTCAACAATACTAATATCAGTGTATGTAAGTAAAGATGCATTATTTAAATTATAGTGCAGTGTACTCACGATGTCGAGCTGCGCGTCGTGCGGCGTGGTGTGGTCGGGGGCCGCGTGCACCGCCGCGCGGGTGCGGGACACCGACACCGCCTGCATACATACAGTTTTTATATATTTATTTTTTTATGTTAAATGGGCCGACGTTTGGCCGCTATCTCACCTGATGGTAAGTGATGATGCGGCCTACGATGGAGCACGTCTGCCCATAAGCAACCTATTCACTTGGGCTTTGAAGACACAACAAAGCAAAGTTTTGCTTTAATGTTTTTTTTTCTGTCAACATATGGAAAATTTGCTTTTTGCAATCTTGCAATTGCAATTGTTTATCTAGGAGGGAAAAACTGTTTTATTCGTTGACTATTATAAAAACTACACTTCTTATTAAGTCAGTGAGTCGTTTTAGGTATTGGGTTACTTTATATCATAACATACATAGCAGAAAATATTTTATAAAGGTTCTGTATCCTAATATTCTATACTATCAAATAAAAAACGGACGATTCACAATATTTCAAAACCAAAAAACTCAACATAAAATTGGACATCACAAACATATTGACAAATCTATAAACTAAACACGAATGAAATCAATTTTACATAGTCTCCCACACATTATGATTGGTTGCGCAAAATCTTTAATATATAGGGTTATTGGTAATTAGTGAACGATATTTAAACACGTGATTGTACTCATGATTACAAACAACTTTCCCAAAGAAACATTTTTTGTATACTCATTAGTTTTATTTTTATCACAATAACAAAGTAAAGTTCCAAAATACCTACCTAGTTACTAGTCTTCACAACATTACTTTGTTATTGAAAAAAGTTTCTTTGGGAAAGTTGTTTGTAATCATGAGTACAATCACGTGTTTAAATATCGTTCACTAATTACCAGTCACCCTATATTTGCGCAACTATGAAACTTTTATACACACATTTCCCTATGTGTATCATGATTGAAATATACATATTAACTATTCATCTAAAAACTATTAACGATATGTAACATTTAAATGCATAAACAAATAAGATGTACCATTTTTTGTTTTTAATGTATCTCACCTATTCAACACTTTAAAGTTGTTCTTTTAAAACAAGTATGCCTGTGAAATGTAATTATTTCTCTTAGTAAAAAATATACTATAGAAAAATCAGTATTTAAAAACAGAACCAGAACCTAGGCGGATGCAGAGTGCCTAGTGCGAGGAATTTTTCACGTTAACACATTGGTTAACTTAGTACATTAGGGGCCTTAGTAAGAGATTGATTTACGTGAATGTAATCAGAACGAGAACGCGTTCAGCGCTGTAATTGTCCGCAGCTCTAATGAACCAACCAATCAGGTTTGCTTTACGTTGAACGAAAACGAAACGAGAACATTTTCTTCGGCGCTCGTATTGATTGGTTATACAACGTGTAACAAAAAGGGGTATACACATCTAGTGCACGGTTTCTAGATAACATAACAAACTATACGGGAAGGGTTTTTTAAACTCATGTTTTCATGGAACGAAGTTATGAATTTTTCCAATACATAACATACATGAAATCCTACATTTAGAAATGAAATTATTACATCACTTGCAAGAAATCAGCTGATCGGTGTCAGTGCAAGTGCACTCAATGTACTTAAATAAAATCAAAACGCTTACTCCTGGTATTTCTTCGAATAAAGAAAAAAGGGTTCCGGATATTTATTTTTCGTAAATTTTTTTTTGTTCTGGTAATTGTTTTAAGAAGAAAGGTTTTCATAAAAAACAAAGAATATGTTTGTAGACAAACTAAGCCAAAACCTCGAGCGAGTACAAGCACCGGACATTTGTAAAGAAAATCTCGTCGGCCGCATACGTGTCCGTTAGCGCGATGCTTATTTTTTTTTCTAAATAGACACGCTAGCATGCGAATCGTGCGACCCGCACCAATTTTAAATTACGCTAAGTACATAGACAAGGGTATCCGTAAGGATATGAAATAATTAGGTACCTATCTGGTCTTTACGTGATACAAAGAGATACCATTTTTTTTTTGTTTTACTTAGATAAGATGGTCTCAAACAAATGAGTGAAGTAATCTTAACCTTTGCATGTTTTTCTCATTAAGACTAAACTAACTTGCTGAGCTTTTCGTGAACTTCTGTCAATCTCTGTCTCCTCTTTCACTATTGTGGGTACCTACCTACTCTTACCTACCTTACCTAGTATTAATGAGAAAAACATGCAAAATACTAGGAACCCATAAGAAACGAGAATTGTTATTACATACATTGAAGACGTTACGAAAAAGGGTTTCATATCATAATATTGTGTTCAAATGAACCCTAAATATCAATTCTATGCAAGTTATGTGTGTCCTAGTACAAAAAAACTCCCAGTGGGTTCCGTTCTTGAATAAAATTTTAATGTACGTTTTTACTTGGAGGCGTTTAGAGAAATTGACAGAATGTAAAAAAAAAACAGCATATTAGCTTAGTCTTAATGAGAAAAACATGCAAAAGTACTAGGAATCCATAAGAAACGAGAATTGTCATTACATAAATTGAAAAACGGTTGCGCACTCACAGATCCCTAATTTCATATTAAATACGATAAAATCTTGTTTCCCAGTCGCACACGTTGCTTGAGTGTATTATGTGAGAGAGATGGAAATGTTGTCATCGTCTGTTGGCTACTCTCTTTGGATGTCTCTCTCTCTCTACATAGGAATTGTCATTCATTAGGATGGGGGACTCGCCCCGAAAGAAACCGATTTAAAGAAAATACGATTAATCGTTATTGGTTCGATGTATTTCATAATAGTTAAAAGGTCACTGTAAAAATCAAATATTATTTGTAACTAAATTAGTTACTTGTAAACTAAGGCTAAGTTGTTAACTTTTTCAGGGCTAATAAGAGGCTTTAGTCAAACTCGACGTTTATTTCTAAAATACGTATTTGATTAAATTAATAGATAAAACACACATGTTGTATTTTAATAGGCTACTATTCAATGCATTTCTTTACAGTGGAATACATAGAAATATCATTCATAATCTAATTTACATTACCGATTCAATAATAATGTGAACCGATTTAAAATAGGTATCAACCTTTTTGGTTCGCGGGAAGAAGATCTCAGATCGCCAGCCCTAGTTGTCAGTGTTGACATAATATTGTCATCATGAACGTTTCAGTCATCTCAATATTTCGGAAAAATATTAGAATTTTAGATTTACGAAAAAATATTATCAATTTCTTTAACGTGGAGTTGAATTATCTTTCGTTGGTTTTTTAACAGTGTTTGTAAGAGAGAAGATTTTACGTAGCATTCAGAAGGTGTTTGTTATTGTTGTGATTGTGTTGTGATTGAGATTTCTTTTACAAGCAAGCAAAAGTATGTTGTGTATTCACTATCACGGTATAGCCACATCGAACCACTTTAAAAATGTAAGTTAAATAAATTTTTCATTTTAATATCAAATTTTAGCATACAGGTACTAGGCAAACAAAGCGTCTAATGTACCTACGCACGCACCGTCGCCGCGCGAATCAAAATTAGGTAGATAGGTACTAGGCGATCAGATTTACAGAAGAAATGTCTCGACCCCGGTAGTGTTGTGACACGTTTGTATGATTTAAAATCAAGAATCATACGACACCAAGAATTTGGAACCAATTTTTTTTTAAACGAATTTTAGGCTGAAACTTTGTGTAGAGATTCTATTAAACCTGTATTATTCAGTGCTTCTTGATGTATATGGGTATTTTGTTACACCCTGTATATTCGATTGATCGATGTATTCGATTCGACTAATCAGATTGCCGAACGCACTATCGTTTCGATTACTTTAAACGTAAAGTAAATGCAATTGCCCAGCTCTAATGAACCGACCAATCCGAGTGTCGAACAACATAATGTCGAGTGTCAAATAAAACATGTCAATCGCGTTAACTTACAAATCAATTCACACTACACTCTCTTTGCACCATTATCGCTACTTTTATTTTAAAGTAATAAAAAAAACAAATTTGATTAAAATTACCATGTTTTTGCCTTTTTATCCTTGAAGGGTCAAGCAGAGCTGGACATTAAGGCACGTAATGCCGCTATACAGTGTACCATGTAGTGCCATGTAATAGGGGGTGAGCCTATTGCCATATACTATATACAATTCCAGACTCCGTGCTACTAACCAGTATTACTTTGCCCGACCCGGGAATCGAACCCGACACCCCTTGTCTGGCAATCCCACTAGCGATCACTCGACCAACGAAACAGTCGTTTAGAATTCCATTTCAGTTGCCTAAAATTATAATACCATAAAAATCCTACTCACATCCTTCTCCCAATCATAAGGGTCTGTATCCCGGATCCCGCGCCGCTTGCAGCACCGTTCGAGCAGTGACGTCAGCATGGCGTAGTCCGGCGAGTCGGCGTACTCCAATTGCTGCACGTGTTCCAAAAACTGGCGCAGTTCTGATGGTAAGTGCTTCAGTAGGAGGCGGTGGTCGTACTTCTCTTTCATTAAACCGACCTGTGGGTGTGGAGATGTTGGATTTTAGTATGGTATTGTTCCATATAAATCAAAATAAGGAATAGGAAGACTTTTTTAATATATGTGGGCGTTTGAAATCGCGTGTATTTTTTTTTTTATTTGGCTCCATTCTTTGTGGATTATATAGATTTCTCTTAGGTCATACTTAAACTCGTAGCAATTATTTTAAAATTTCATTGTTTTGGTGCAGGAATCGAACCCACAACAGGTTTCGCAGCAACCGGTAGTTGAAAGTCCAAACACTACGTCACTACCAATCCAATCAAAAACATGCTGACCATTAATTTATTAATATTAATTCCAAAATTATCCAAAATTCACTTCGATCTACGGGTCTTTTCAGTCTTTTACACAGTCTACTCGGTCTTTTACACTTAGTCTTCTCACAAACTTCACATTTTCAACAAAGTCTACTACAGTATACTCTCGGTCTTCTCGGTCTACTGGTCTACTAACCTGTTCTTTATCCTTAATCTTTCTCCAAGGCAGCTGTCCATTGACAAATTCTACGAGCATGTAGAACAGCGACCATAGATCGTCGTGTCTGCCCATCTCTTTGTTTTTATGCGCGTTTATTGACGCGTAGCGGACGGTTCCTGGAAATTAAATTGTTAAAGTTTAGTTTTCATATTATGTAAAGGCAGTAAGTAATACATTGTAGTGTCTTATGTGACTGACGGCCGAATACTCAAATGCTACTCAATTTTAAGTTGTACTTAAATGTTGTGCTATCTTTGTCATTTTATAAAGAATTGATAGTGACAGAACTACATCTTAAAATCGAGTAGTGTTTGAGTATTCGGGCGTAAGATACTACACATTTGACAGAGACCGGGCAGCAGCATTCTCTAATACACCTGAACCTTTAATACGAGTTAAAGTTTACCGAAATCGAAACGAGAGCACGTTCGGCGCTCTGCTTGGCCGAATTAATCAACCAATCAGAGGGCTTAGTACCAGTTATTTTACGTTTAATGAGATCGAAACGAGAGCGTGTTCGACGCTCTGATTAGTTGGTTCATTCGCGCCGGCCAATCATAGCACCAATTACTTTTAGATGGCAAATAAATGTTTATGTAGACTATCAGTAAGTCAAATATATAATATCTACATGGTTTAATTTTTATAATAACTATCGTGACGTGCAAATTTATGTTAACCTAACGTAAAAATGAACGTCGCGACGCACGAACGTAACGTAACGTTACACGTCGTGCCTTATAAAATTCTTCACTGATTTTTAGTGAATCTACATTGTGTTGCTTAAGGTAAAGTAAGACGGTACCTCTGAACCCGGCGGCGGCGCGCGGCGGGCGCACCTGTCCGTTGCTGGTGGTGTACTGGCGCGCCAGCCCGAAGTCCAGCATGTACACCTTGCGGCAGTTCGACGGGTGACGGCCTATGCTGAAATTACTCTGCAACACGAAGAAATTTGGAGGTTAACATTGTGGCGACACTGACAAGTGACAGATGACAGAAGTCCCACATAGACTATCGACGAGCAAATCAATGGATGACGTCACAAATATCCTGCATCGCACATATGAAGTTTGCATGCGAATTAACACGGATAGAAAATCCCAACGAACAACAGTTGGGCAGAAAGCCCGCCAGGCTGATCACCTAGCCTGGTCGGAGGATCCTCCTTTTCTTAGGGAACTTTACTCTCTGTTCCCTAAAACATAATGTTTATAAGGTCTAAAATTAAACGTGACAAGTTGTACATTACATATAAGTTTTTAAACTGACATGGTCACTAACACTATTATTAGAAATAATTATCACCTAATGCTTTAGCGAAGCGCTAAAGCATTAGGTGATAATTATTTCCTGTAATGTTAGTTATAAGAGTTGGAAATAAATAAATTAGAACTTGAGACGGGATATTTACCATGTTTATTTGTGTCTATGAACATTCTAAAATCTGTTGCCACTGTCAATTCTCAAATTTAAAACCAAATAAATTGTAAACTAGATATTCGAAGTCCTCGTTGGTCGAGTGTCGTGCAAGTCCGACTACCGGACAAGGGATCTCGGGTTTGATTCCCGGGTCGGGCAAAGTATTACTGGACTTTTTCGGTTTTCATAAAATTCCCAGTATTAGCACGGAGTCTGGAATTGTGCTCAGTATATGGCAATGGGCTCACCCCCTATTGCTTAGGACTTATAATACAAATGGTGAAAAGTAGGTGTACTTTGTACAGCGGCATTATGTGCACCTATAAGAAAACTAAATATTAGTTTAATTAACTAAGGACTGAACTACAACACAATTTTATTTCGACCTACAGATGTATTATTAAGAAAAATTAGTTGTATTTATATTATTTATATATAAAAGAAAAGTACTTACAGGTTTAATGTCTCTGTGTAGGAATCCCACGGAGTGTATAGAGTCTATAGCTTTGAGTATTTGTAATCCCAGTCTGTAACAACACATGCAATACATGTTAATAGTCTGTATGTACGCGCGTAACTCTGGAATGGCTGTACTAAATTGGATAAATAATGTTTCTCTTTGTTGCCCGGGTGACTAGTAATTAGTGAACGATATTTAAACACGTGATTGTACTCATGATTACAAACAACTTTCCCGAAGACACTTTTTTTGTATACTTATTAGTTTTATTTTTATCACAATAACAAAACAACAAAATTTCGCGCGTGCGTCCTTTCGCATGATCAGCTGTTAGCAGCGAGGCCACCATGTTATCGGAAGACTAGTAACTAGGTGGGTCTTTTGGAACTTGACGCGCGCGTGCTAATGAAATTTAAATATACAAAAAAACGAATCTTCGGGAAAGTTGTTTGTAATCATGAGTACAATCACGTGTATATATGTTTTATATTACATTATTTATGTGTATATCTAGCTAAGGGCTCCAATTAATGAGCAGCCCCTATGTAGACGTTTTTCAAACACTAGCCCGCCACATCCTCTCAAACCGCTGCAACTCCTGTGCACCAGGATCTACAGTAGATACAACCATGCAAACACCGGAACACTGAAGTCCAACGTCCCAGGGACATGAATGACTGTCTTGGATCCCGCAACGAAATAAATCAGAAGTTATTATTAGAGGAGAAGAAAAAGAAAACGATAGTTTCCACTTCCCTCGATGAATTTAATGCAGGAGACAGAATGACTTAAGCCTAAAGGCACAAAGAGACTCCACAACTGGGAGAAGCCCAGTCGCCAAGCACCACGGAAATATGACTTTAAACTAAGTGGGTTATATGTGTGAGCTGTTATACTTGCTTCCAATAATACGTATGTAGTGTGTAGATAAAAAAAAAGTATGTAGACGGTAGATATCTCACCTAAGCGTAGTAGAGAGTGAGAACGCCCCCCGCGGCTGCGCCCTGCGTAGCTCGGCGAGGTTGCGCCCCTGCAGCTGCATCACGACGTAGTTGAAGCGAGCGTTGCGGCCGCAGCCTATGAAGCGGCACACGTGCTCCTTGCCTGGAACGTACACAATACAAAAATATAAACATTTTTTTTACATTTGATGGGTCGACGTTTAGCCGTTATCTCACCTGATGGTAAGTGATGATGCGGCCTACGATGGAGCACGTCTGCCCATAAGCAACCTATTCACTCGGGCCTTGAAGACGCCCAGGTTATATCCATCAGGAAACACAGACTCCGGCAAAGAATTTCATTCCTTAGCGGTTCGCACAACAAAATAGCATGTGTGAGGGAGCCATGCTTCGGCACTGCTGGGCCGGCTCGACCGGAGTGATACCACGGCCGAGCAGAAAACTGACGTGAAACAACGCTTGCGTTGTGATTCGTTGTGTGAGTGAGGTTACCGGAGACCCAGTTAGCCCCGTTCCCAATATACCCAATTCCCGATTCCCCAACAACGCTTAAATTCCTAACCCCCAAAAAGCCGGCAACGCACTTGTAACGCCTCTAGTGTTTCAAGTGTCCATGTGCGGTGGCGATTGCTTACCATCAGGTGATCCGTCTGCTCGTTTACCGGCTTATACTATAAAAAAATAATGATAGTAAATTAAGGGAGCTTTTCCACCAGAGATGTGTATTTTTTAAATAACAGTAGCATGCTAAACCACACTGTTTAAGAGGTAAGCGTCCACAGGCCCACATCGTATGCATCGCATGTAGACATTGCCGATGATGCGGTCCGTACGATGCGGATCAGTGGACGCAGTTGTATGAGTTTCTGTACAAGACAAACTAAAATCCGTTGCGTGCGATGCGGGCCTGTAGACCCTTTTACCATCTCCTCACCAAAAGCCAACGTACCTTGCAATTTCTTCAACACAGCGACCTCCATCTTGAGCACCTGTTTGGGCTGCCTCGCCGACTCCACCTTCAGCGCCACCTGCTCCTGCGTCACCAGGTCCAAGCCTTCGTATATCTCGCCGAAACCACCGCCGCCGATCTTCTTTACCACCTGGAAGGTTAAGGTAAATGATATAATAAAATGCATGATACACACACAGTCATTCACCGTGAATCCAGATACTGTTTTTAGATAGAAACTGTAAATGATAAATGATATGTATTCTTGCAAATTGGTTACAAGATAACACTTTTAAGCGTCAAACTCGTTAAAAAATACTAGAATTTAATGCTACCATATTCGGAAAAGACTGACTGAAAGGACTGACAAGAGACGTTTTATTTTCGTAATAATGTACTTAGTTTCAATTCTTTCTCAAAATGTGACAATGTCTATCGGTCTACTGGTCTACTTGGTCTTTTGATCTATTCAACCTACCATGCATCGTTCTTTAAAAGGCCCGGTTGTAGCAGATCCATAGACGCCATGGGGATGTGGTGCGCTCACTTCTTACTTAGTACAAAATATGCCTTACGTATCAGTCTACTCGTCTACTTAGTCTACTTGGTCTACTCGGTCTACTGGTCTACTGGCCCTACCTTCCATCGTTCCTTGACAACGTGCCCCGGCTGCAGCAGGTCCTCGGACGCCATGGTGATGTGGTGCGCGCGCCGCGAGGTGTCGCACCTGGACGCCTCGCGCGACTGACGACCGCCGAAGTTCGGGAGGGTACGAGACCTGCAAATTTATAATGGCACGTATTTATTACTGGTGAAGCAATTGTGAACTGATGAAAACCCTTCATCATAATAATGCACCTTTTTTTAGGGGGAAAATCTTCCATTGACTTCTCCCGCCTTGAGCGAAGCAAGAGGGAAGTGTCAGACTCTTACTGACTAAAAACTACCCGTTCCTACCCCTGCTTTTCGAGCCGGAGCGTCAGTAAACCCGCTAGGTAGTACGCAGCTCCGGAATGATGCACCTTTGGCTAGACCCTATTATGGAATGAGTCGGAAATCTAATAGTTGGATCACCTGACAGTAAGCAATCGACACCGCCTATGGATACCGGCTACTCTTTTTTTAAGGGGTGAAATTATACAATGACTTATCTCGCCTTGTAGACGAGGCCAGAGTAAGTATCAGACTTTTACTGACTAAAAACCACCCCGTTCCTACACTTGCTCTATGAGCTGGAGCCCCGGTAAACCCGCAAGGTAGTCCGCAGTTCGCACACCCGCAACTCTAAAGGAGTTATTACTGCATTGCTTAGGGAATTAGGAGATTTTAAGATCAAGTGTGGGTGCGATGCATTACCGACTTAGGGAATTTGAAGATTCTGAGATCAAGTGTAAGGGCGAGGATTAGACCTCCAGTAACATCATTCCAGAGAAAGAAATGTTCTCAAGTGGAGACCGCGTACTGACAAGCGCAGCGTAGGACATCCACCCACAAGGTGGACAGACGACCTGATTAAGGTCGCAGGGAGCCGCTGGACGCAGGTCGCTTCCAACCGGCCTATCTGGAAGTCATTGGGGGAGGCCTATGTTCAGCAGTGGACGTCTTGTGGCTGATATGATGATGATGAACATCATTCGGACGTAAGTTTTTAAACTGACATGGTCACTATCACTAGTATTAGAACTCAAAACGGGATATTTACCATGTTTATTTACGTCTATGTGTTTCCGATATTTCGGCACTGTTGCAAGCATGTTATCACGGATGAACCGAGTTCATCCGTGATAATCACCATAGAAAAACATGGTAAATATCCCGTTTTGAGTTCTAATACTAGTATCATTCGGACGGCAAAACATAACGCAACCGTTACCTCACGTCGATTTTCAATGAGGTCGTGGTATCACTCGTACCGAAACGATAGGGCCGGCTCCATCGGAGTGCACGGCTTTCCCACGTGAGAATAAAAATAAGCGATATTTTTACTATATACGCTAGTATTAGACAAATACCAAACGAACCATGTACAAAGGGCGTTAGGTAACAACCCCCTATCCTTATTTACCAGATGCTATCTCTGTAAAGGTCAGATGTTAATCGATATTGAACTCTAAAGGTTCATGTTTAGAGTTCAACATTTTATTAGTTTTAGCCTTGAACTAAGTGGTTTGTGTAATCAAGTGTAACTATTTATTGTCTGTCTGTCTGTGGAACACCACTTAGCATCTAATTTTATTTGGAACCCATGATGGTAGGACCATGTGGCATAAGAATAAAACTTGGTTGCGCGACGAACTGGTTTTTTATGGTATAAGCCGGTAAACGAGCAGACGGATCACCTGATGGTAAGCAATCGCCGCCGCCCATGGACACCTGCAACACCAGAGGCGTTACAAGTACGTTACCGGCTTTTTGGGGGTTAGGAATTTAAGGGTTGTTGGGAAATTGGGATGATTAGGGAGGGGTTATTGGACCTCCGGTAACCTCACTCACACAACGAAACACAACGCAAGCGTTGCTTCACGACAGTTTTCTGTGAGGTTCCTTTACTAACTTATGATTATATACACACACATCTTTGTCCCATGGAGATAAGCCGAAATATAGCCCTACAGAAATATGTATAGGTACTAAAATAAATCTGTAAGGTCTAAAACCCAGGCGTTAGCTCCCAAGGTCGCGTGGCTATTCTGAAAATGTGTATTTGAGTGAAAAACTACGGTTGAAAAGATTTCTTGTAAATCGTTGCGTTAAAGCCTTTATGTTTTATCTCTTAGTAGATTTTACACGCAGTTTTACCCGCATGAATATACCATTATAAGCATTAGGTCTTTCTTGTGCTGTCCAACTATGTTTGCAAAACTATCTTCTGCCAGCTGGCTTCGCCTAGTAAAGTAGCCTGTGTGTTATCAGTCCCTTTCAGAACCCTTCAGCCAACTTTCACATTTTATAATACATATTAGTAAGATTTCAAGATGATTGCTTGAGTGTTTTTTTATCTTCAAGAAGCTAAAGAAGTTTTAAAGTGTGGGAGAGCCATGCTTCGGCCGTATCGACCGGAGTGATACCACGGCCTCACAGAAAACTAACGTGAAACAACGCTTACGTTGTGTGAGTGAAGTTACCGGAGGCCCAATTCTCCCCTTCCCAATCTTCCCAATCCCTGTTTCCCCAACAACCCTTAAATTCCTAACCCCCAAAATGCCGGCAACACACTTGTAACGCCTCTGGTGTTTCAAGTGTCCATGGGCGGCGGCGATTGCTTACCACCAGGTGATACGACGTCCATAAAAAAAAATGTAAGGCGCTTATTAGGTGGCGCTCTGTAGTTTCTGTATACCATGGAACAAAGGTGTGAGGTTTATGTGTCGGTCAAGTTTATATAGCACCTCTGAGATTTGGCTCTAGGCATCCATCTTGCCACATAGAAGGTCGCCGTATGAAAAGGTGCACTCTATGAATAAGTGATGAGTTTCTCCAAAGGCTTACACTAGACGTAGGCGTAGCTTGTATTTCGTAGCGTGACCGCTTATTGAAAGAAGTGTCAGTAGAGGTTTGAAGAAATGTAACACCCAATTTTAACTAGTAATATTATAAATTGCACGTGATAGCAAACTGTTTAGCTGATGTCTAATCTTTCTGTCTATAATAATTTCTTTCTCAAGACCAGCACTTTCTTACTTAAGAATTGAAGAACATTTAATAGGTCAAAATAACATAGTATCTTCCTAGCGTGAGGTAAGGCTAACCCAACCCCTTCCCAATCTTTAAATACAGCCGGCAATGAACTTGTACCTTCTCTAGTGACGTACGTAGGTGTCCATGGGCGTCACCGATCGGTTACCATCAGGTGATCTGTCTGCTACTTTACCGACTTATACTATAAAAAGTATAGATATGTCATACATACATACGGTTGGCATGTATTATAGTTACGGCGTTGTTAAGAAAGATGAGTATGTGATGGAACTCACCTCAATAATGGGTTTGGTTGGATTCGCGGGGCACTAGCCGCTTCCTGGCGACGCTCTTCCCTCTGTGGACAAAATAAATACATGTAGTTTAACAAAATACGCAGAGTTATAGCTTAAGAATTCATTCGACTATCATATGTGGATAATCATGGTGCTTAACCGGTGCCAAAGAAACCAAGAAGATTG
The DNA here is from genome assembly GCF_023101765.2 of Spodoptera frugiperda. NCBI lineage: Eukaryota > Metazoa > Arthropoda > Insecta > Lepidoptera > Noctuidae > Spodoptera > Spodoptera frugiperda. The sequence goes on from NC_064232.1 coordinate 7,095,987, forward strand.
AAGAGATCCCTTTAGATTTCAACCATTACATTATGCTTTAAACTATAACATTGTAAGTGTGAGAGAAACATGCTTCGGCACTGCTGGGCCAGCTGGACTAGAGTGATACCACGGCCTCACAGAAAACCGACTAAAACAACGCTTGCGTTGTGTTTCGTTGTGTGTGTGAGGTTACCGGAGGCCCAATTACCCCCTTCCCAATCATCACAATTCCTAACAACCCTTAAATTCATAACCCCCAAAAAACCCGGCAACACACTTATAACGCGTCTGGTGTTTCGGATGTCCATAGGCGGCGGCAATTGCTTACTCATCAAGTGATCCGTCTGCTCGTTAACCGGCTTACACCATAAACAAGAAGAAGCCTTTATCCAATAGTGAAGGAGACATTTGACTTTGACTGCACGGTTGGCGCGGTGGCTAGGCAACTGACTGCCTTGCAACGTGCAGCGGGTCCGATTCCCGCACGGAGCAATTCTTTGTGTGAACACACAAATTGTTGTTTCGGGTCTGGGTGTCATGTGTATGTGAACTTGTATGTTTGTAAACGCAGCCACGACACAGGAGAGAGTACTAGTGTGGGGCAAAACAAATTACCTGTGGTTCATGTCGTCGTGCCTTCTGTGCGGGTGCAGCCGACCCAGATCCTTGGGACGCGGTGTCCGCTGATGATGTCGACGATTCTGTAAACAAAACAGAAACCTTAGCTGAAATACGTACTTATCCGGAGCTGCGGACTACCTAGCAGGTTTACCGGAGCTCCGGCTCGAAAAGCAGGAGTAGGAACGGGGTGGTTTTTAGTCAGTAAGAGTCTGACACTCTCTCTCGCTTCGCTCAAGGCGGGAGAAGTCATAGGACCATTTTCGCCTCTCCAAAAAAAACCATGCTAAGTGCATGATTTTTTTTCACATCAACTGCTTTTAACTTGCCACAGCTGACCAAGAGCTGCTGCTCAATGCGGTTTGGCGATTTCAAACTTATGATGTTTCCGTTTACCGTTTGTCAGTGGTGTCTAAGTAACCTTAGATAAGTAAATATAATATATACTTTCTAAATATGTACGAGTTATAACTCGGAAAAAGTCACATTCGTACTTTGCTGTGGTAGGTTTTGAAGCCGCACCCTCATAAATGTGAAGCGGGCGTCTTAAACCTCCGGGCCACCACGACACATAGAATACACATAAAAATACAACAAAGTCAAATCATTTATTCCAATTAAACCATATTATACTTAGGTACTTTCAAACGTCAACAAAGAAAGAAATAAACAATAGTATGTCAGTCTGTCCGTCAGTGAAGCTAGGTGCTCGTTGCAAAGTACAAAATACATAGTAAATTACCTGTCCTATTAGATTGTTGCGGTGCCTCCTTCTTGAACGATGTCTCTCGCTCACACGTCGGCTCCTGTTCCCTGCAACAACGATAAAAACATACGTTTAGAAAATACAACCAAGTCTGATAATTCTCCTAAGATATTAATTAACATTTTACAATAATATTGTGCCCATTATAGGAATGGCTGTCGTACTCAGCGATATTTCATTATGATTACTTAAATTAGTTATTCCTTATTCCTGAGACCGAGTATAATAACTACTAAAATTAAATGACTAGCCGCTGTACTTTTAATGGTTACTTAACCCAGACCTTAGCAATTGTTTTCGGAACAAAATCGTTACTAAGGAATAGTTTAATTAACCGTTAAATGTGTCTAAGTACGGCATGGAGTGTGGCAAAATGACATTGATGTCATTTACAAGTATCTATTACTGTTAATTATCTTTATTTATAGAATAGTGGATATTATTACAATGTGGGAGAGCCATACTTCGACACAAATGGGTCAGCTCAACCGGAGTCGCTCACATGTAACAACACTTTTTTTTTTTGAGGGGAGAAAATCATCCAATGCCTTCTCCGGCCTTGGGTGAGACGAGAGGGAGTATCAGACTCTTACTGACTAAAAACCACCCCGTTCCTACTCCTGCTTTTCGAGTCGGAGCCTCGGTAACCCGCTATGTAGTCCGCAGCAACTGTGTCAAATTGTAAAACTATTGCACCAAATTGGATAATCTTTTATTATTAGATTAGATAATCATTTAATTGTTTATCGGGTGCTTGTATGTACATTTTGAAATTAAAGACGGAAAATTATAGGTAAGGTAACACAAATTTTTATTAACTGGCATTAATATTAAACAAAATCTACAAAACAAACAACTTGGCGATGCTCTCCCAAACACTAAACTGTTATCAAACTAAAATGGTTCGCAGCAAATGATCATATAAATAATCAATTAATTTGGCCTCAAAAGATAACACAAATGCATATCAACATCACCTAGATCTGTCAAATATTTACAATGCAATATCACCTTTTAATACAAAGACGTAAGGTTGAATATCAACTGAAGTGTTTAGACAAATTGGTATACCTTTACATGCGGCGTATGGACTACAATCACAGTCAATTTTCACTGTTAATACAAAGAGTTAAGGTGGAATATCGATTACACAAATTAGTGTACGTTGATATGCAGTGTATGAGAGATTTTCAATAGTATTGTTTGTAAACATAAATAATTTACTGCAATGTTGTTTAATTTAATAAGAGAGTCGTAAGTCGTGATCAGTTGGTTCAAGCGTGACGATAGTTTAGTTTAGATCCTAGAATATTTGGGACAATTGTGATTCTTATACTCTTATACTTATTATAAACGGGAAAGTTTGTTTTTATGGTACGGTCAATATTATTCTCTGATATTGCTGTGTGGGGAGGTCTCTCCTTCTCGGGTTTGACTCGGTGAAAATGAGCATCGCGTCCCGCGACCCGCAGGAAAAACGGTGCTCATTGCTCTGATATTAATTATAAATGCCAAAGTTTGTTTTTATTTTTATTTACGATATAAGCCGGTAAACGAGCTGACAGATCACCTGATGGTAAGCAATCGCCGTCGCCCATGAACACCCGAAATGGATAGATTATGGTGCGGAATAAAACATGGGGTAATTTTATACAACTGCATGGCTACCGTGCAACGTGTAGCGGGTTTGATTCCCACACGGAACAGCTCTTTGTGTGGTCCACAAATTATTGTTTCGGGCCTAGGTGTTTGGTGCACGTGTATATGTACTCACTCACAAACTTTCGCATTTATAATATTAGTAAGAAAATATGTGTACATGGGACTTATAACACAAATTGTAAAAAGTGGGTGTACATTGTATAGTGGCATTACGTGCCGTAATGTGCACCTCTGACTACCCCTTCGGGGATAAAAGGCGTGACGTTGCTTCATAAGAAAATGTGAGCTAACTCCAGAAAGCCAGCATCTTCATAAACATAAACAATCAATCAACATGTTTATTATATATAGCCGATGAACCAAAATATGGATAATTAACGGCATAGAGCGAGATAGCACACATATTATGTTTACATAAGTTATATGTTAAATAACATTGATAACCTGATATTTTGACGTAGTTTTGTTATTGTTATATAGATAGAGAGTTGTTTGTTTTTTTAATATTGGCTGTTTTTTATGTTATAAGCCGGTAAACGAGCTGACAGGTCACCTGATGGTAAGCAATCGCCGCCGCCCATGAACACCAGAGGCGTCACAAGAACGTAGGCGCCCTTTTGCCGATTGTTGGAGAATCGGGGATTAGGAATGAGGGTAATTGGGCCTCCGGTAACCTCACTCCCACAATGAAACATAACGCAGGCGTTATTTCACGTCAGTTTTATGTGAGGCCGTGGTAACACTCCCGTCGAGCCGGCCCATTCGTGTCGAAGCATGGCTCTCCCACACTTGAAAACACTACTCGGTGTAGATCAAAAGGTGTTATAAGTTTTTATATGACAGTAATAGGGTAGATGACTAATTTTTATTTGAATGCCCGTCCTCTAGAATATTTTAAAATATTATTCTAACTACGTTTTATACGTAGAAATTACGTATTTGCTCCCACTCCAAAACTTTGATTCGTTTTATCTAAATATTGTTAACTTATATGACAAAATAAAAAAATACGTGTCTAATATTTTTTCATTACCTAACTGACGGACTAAATAGATTTTAAATTTTCGTACCCCGTCATCATCCCTATTAATGCCAGCCAATAAAACACCCGTCGTTTTCACACGGTTTTGTTAAAGTGCTCTCCTATACCTTACAACTGAAAAACTTACAACCTAACCAAAAATCTAGGCACAAATATTGAGCTCTAGTCTTGTATATTTATTTATATCCCCGTATCTTTATAAGTAGGTTAGACAATAATCTCAAACTCGCATCTTTTGAAGCGCATTTATAAATAAATATAACCGACATTTGACGTTTTCTTTCTCGTTTTAAAAAATAACTATTTATGTTTATACCAGCTGTTCGGTTCTCATTCTGCAGAGAAAGTATTGCGTAATAAAAGACATCCTGTAAATTGTCGCTGTCGTCGGCGGTATTTCCGAACCGATACGACCTTCAAACCTTCAAGAAAAGAGCATACTCCTTTTTAAAAGTCCGGCAACGCACCTGTGACTCCTTTGGTGTCCATGGGCGGCGCTGATCGCTTACCATCAGTTGACTCGTTTGCCACCTATTCCATAAAAAAAGCCCAAGTCTCGCACATCAGTTTTTCTACCGTAAAAGTTGTGAGATCCATGTAGTATCAAGTCGGTTATTTTATTTAGTCCCTACTTAAGGGACCTTCTGTCTTAAGTTATTATGCATTTTTACATATATTTATTTAAAATCCTCTAAAATTACATTTTTAAATACTATAAAATACAAAATAAAATAATATTTAAAAATATAAAAGTAAGAGTCGACCAGTAGCGGTAGCATGGTCCAGGTTAACGGTGGTTAGGAATCCAGAGACAGTAACCTCCTCATAATACGTGCCGTTTCGAGGAGTACTGCCTTCTTTCCTTCCTTTTTTCTTTCCTTTCTTGTTATGTAAATTGTTATCATATGAACATTACATTAATTTTACGCTTTTCGATCATCGTAATTCGTAATCATGAAATAGACTAAACAATAGAATACTAGTGTTTTAATTTTTTGCTCGACTTGGCGGGGACATTGCCGTGCCCCCAGATAAGGTAATATCAACAAAAAAACTGTTCAGCTTTATATGTATAATAAAAAAAAAGTAATAATATAGATATTTGGACAAGGCACGTATTGTCCTCTCTCTTGAGCCCTGACCCACTAACTTGGATTTCTCCCGTTACTGGTGGGCTACTGCTTTTTGAATTTAATTTTTTTCATAATTAATGTTTAAAAATTTAATTACCAAGTATTAAGAATAAATCCACGTGCTTCAAAGAACAATCAGAGCACCACAGAGGCTTAGTAGCTGCTTAGGGCTGATGCCTGATCCGGAGCTGCGGACTACCTAACGTGTATACCGGGGGCTCCGGCTCAAAAATCAGAAGAAGAAACAGGGTGATTTTTAATCAGTAAGAGTCTGTCACTCTCTCGCCTCGCCCAGAGAGAAGTCATTGGACGATTTTCCACACATAAAAAAAGAAGTCATAACATCATGACATAACCAATGTAACCATGCAATCTCTTTTCACTTCTGCCTACACCATCAATGAAAACCTCACAATTAATAACCTAATAATTCCTACCTAATAATTCGACTGCCTCGTTGGCCGAGTGGTTGCAACTGCGACTACCGGGCAAGGGGTCTCGGGTTCGATTCCCGGGCCGGGCGAAGTATTACTGGGCTTTTTTCGGTTTTCGAAAATTTCTCAGTGGTAGCACGGAGTCTGGAAATGTGCCCGGTATATGGCAATAGACTCACCACCTATTACATGGGACTTACAACGTAGATTGTGAAAAGTGGGTGTACATTGTATAGCGGCATTACGTGCCGCAATGAACACCTCTGCCTACCCCTTCGGGGATAAAAGGCGTGTCCTTGCTGTTGTCCCGTGTTTAGTAATTTTACTATGCCGTCCCGAAATGAAAAAATACTAGTTTTTTTTTACAATACTATAGTTGCAAAAGTCAAAACAAACGTTGTTTCATACTCGCAAATCACGCAGCGTTTTTTGAGGTACGAGAAGGGCGAGTTCTAGGTACCTACCTAATTCCTACTTTTACATTTTAGTCTAGAATAGGACACCAAAACTTAGATTCCATTCGCGCCCCTAGAAATGTCCAGGAAACGATCAGTCTGGATCGGGCAACCCTACTTCCATACAGTATCGATTTTCAACCACCCAGCCTCTCAGCGTCCTTGGAACCGTTCAGCCTAGACACAAGGCACACAGATCACTTTAGACTTACCTCTTGTTGGTATTACCGCCCGTACTAAACGTCTAGATAGCCTAGGTACTTGTATGAGTACTAAGACTGTAATTGATTGTGTATTTTTTAGGTGATTGGATAGAATTTTGATTGTGTCGTAAGTTAGATTTTGTTACGTAGGTTTTATTTGCTTTACATTGTATTTATTCTTAATATTAGTATCGAATACGGTGAGGGCTTTTAATTTTTAATAGGCTAGACTGTAGATTTGAGATGCTCCGGCTAGAAAAGCAGGCGAACGAACGGGGTGGTTTTTAGTCAGTAAGAGTCTGACACTCCTTCATTGGATGATTTTGCCCCCTTAAAAAAGTCTGTATATTTAGTAGGTACCCTTAGTAAATTTACTTTACGTTTAACGAAAATGAAACGAGAGTGCGTTCAGCGCTGTGATTGGTTGGTTCCTTTAAGAGGACCAGTCAGAGCGCCGAATGCGCTCTGGTTTCGTTTTCGTTTAACGTAAAACAAATTCGTACTATGGATATAGAGATTTCACGTTGCACTGCTATGCAACGTATACTGCGCCAACTAAGTAAATCAACCTTTAAAAAAAGATGGAAGAAAAGAGACCACCTTTTCAAGACTTGCAAATTAAATTCAGAGATTACTTTTGGTCAATAACTCCGTCTGACCCCAACACAGTTGGGAAGTGGCCAGGAAAGAAAGCTTAAAAAATCCAATTACATACTTTTAATTTTTCAAATGGAATGAATTCATTTTGGTTGGTGCAAGTTAACTATTAGGGTGCTGTGCGGCTATGCTAAGCTGTGTGGAGATGTAACAGCTAAGCTGTGAAAACCATGTGACTGTTTCCACTTATACTAAGCTATGTAGCTGTGTGAAGAAAATATGCCGCCGCAAAGTGGACGATGCGTAGCTCGAGTATGCGATGGATCGATGGAGAAGGGAAACCATCCATAGTACCAAAAAACACGTATAGACATATACAAATGGGCAAAGCTTCATTTAAAATCTAACCAAATATAAACCAAATTACTATCTATCCCTTAGGGTGGGTCATATCTGACGTAAAGTACGTCGAGCGTATCATCGGTTGTACTGACGTATCATCGGTTGAGTGTGAACGGTCAATTGTGTTTCTATACATTTGTCTGTTCGGGCGTTATAGGCGACGCATATTCCGTCAGATATGAACAAATCGAGCTGCAGATTACCTAGCGGGTTTACCCGGGCTCCGGCTCGAAAAGCAGGAATAAGAACGGGGTAGTTTTTAGTCAGTAAGAGTCTGACACACCCTTTAACCTCGTGGATGATTCCCCCTTAAAAAAATCCCCTACAATCAAAATCAACAAGACGAATTAAAACACGCAAGACAAACTGAAGTACAGTTTTACTACTAAGAAACAAGAGGGGTAGTGGATAATATGTCCTGAAAGTAACCGCTGCTTTAAATTCCCCCGACATAAACGTAAAATTAACATAACCTTACGTGCGTGGAAGCAAGTCATCGATTACACAAATACAACGTAGTTTTGTGTCTTGTACCTTCATCACTACATAGTATAAAACAAAGTCGCTTTCTCAGTCCCTATGTCCCGTTGTACGCTTAAATCTTTTAAACTACGCAACGGATTTTGATGCGGTTTTTTAAATAGATATAGTGATTCAAGAGGAAGTTTTATATGTATTACATGCATAATATATCACCATTGCAGTTGCTAGTTCTGTTATAAACTTAATCAAAGGCCAGTTTCAAATTTTCAGTGACCTATCTTCAAACATAGGTAAGTACTTCAAAATATACGCACATTATTTCGCATTTGTAATGACTACTTATTAGTAGGACTCATATTGTAAGTTTTCAACAAAAACGTATTTAGTTACCATCACTCCATGAAATTTTTAAACTTTTTTTAATACTCGTAAGCTAAAACATTCTGGACCATTTTGATGAAAATTATTATTCAAATGTTATGACAATATCTAACGTCATTAATATTTGACACTGCGATGATAGCACCGTCTGTCCGATCCAATGTAAAACATTCCAAAATCAACAACTACCTACTAATAAATTAAAAATTATTTAAAAAATCATTTTCCAGCAGACAAAATTGTGAATCTAAACCATTCTCAGATCCCCTTGAACACACTCAAAAAATTTCATCATAATCGGTCCAGTCGTTTAAAAGGAGTTCAGTGACATACACACTTACAGAAGAATTATATATATAAAGATAGCCTTCCTCGATAAATGCACTATTCAACACAAAAAGAATTATTCAAATCGGACCAGTAGTTCCGGAGAATAGCGCGTTCAAACAAACAAACAAACAAACTCTTCAGCTTTATAATATTAGTAAGTATAGATTTATAACTGGGGCAAAACATTAGCATCCATCACCATTTTCATTAAAACACAAAGGGAGCAAAAATCACGTATTTCCGCAAGAAATTAATCGCCATGTTGTTTGGGAGCGAGCCTATTACCGTGTACCGGCCGAATGGGCATTAAACGGACCACCTAACCATGATTAATAGCTTCCAGACGTCCTCACGACATAACCTCATAAAGTAGTCCATCATAAAGCTAGATTAAGGCATTATGTATTACCTAATACCTAATGTCTAGTTTTAGGTGTTATTGTGAACTACCTGTATCTTTACGACAGTCATGTCAACATCGTTACTCTTCCAGTGGGTTTGGCAAGACTTTAAGAACCATGTGGGAGAACCATGGTTGGACACGAATGGGCCGGCTCGACCGGAGTGATACCACAGTCTCACAGAAAACTAACATGAAACAACGCTTGCGTTGTGTTTCGTTCTGTGGGTAAGGTTACCGGAGGCTCCTGCCTAGCGTCGATATTATGGCAAACCTTATTTCGAGTAGTCTCATACTCACAGAACATTTAAAGAGAGTAGAAATGAAATAGTTCCTGATTTGTATCAGAACGCGTGTCGCCGTTTCTCCCACCCTTTAATTTCACTACAAGCAAGAGACCAATGTCTGAGCGGATTACCCCCACAAATAAATAACACACATTTAAATCTCGAATTTGCTATTGGTTGTCACACAAACGCAATGACTGCATTTGACGTACACTCTAACACGCATAAAAACTCATGTATGCTAGGGCGAGAGAAAGGTCGATTGTTGATATCGATAAAATTTAAAATTGTATTCATGCGAAATAGAAACCAAGTAATAAAAGTAAAATAAATAAAAAATACATAACTGAATTTTAAAACCACTTTTATTACTCAATAAGTTAAAAATCAGTAAAAAAATTAAATCATAGGCACTTTTGAACGTCAAAGCAAATATAATAATATTAATAACGTCTGTCTGTCGGTCAGCCCTCTAGTGAAGCTATTTGCTCGTTCCAAAGTGTAGATTCCTATGGAGAAGAACGAAGATCTGTTCATTCGATCTTTTTCAATCAGATTCACAATACAATTCTTGATTACATTGCTTTTCTTTGCATCGATTGCTTCAACTATGTGAGAACAATGTAAAACTAATATTCAGTCAAAGCGAGAGAAAAAAAACCTTAAGAACAACAAAATTAATACAGTCTGGAGCTGACCAGTCCCAGTTGACAGCGCTCGTTCACCAACATGGCACGTACACCAGCACCGTCCAACTCAACCATGTTGCAGGGAATCGAACGATCCAATGCCCGTGCCACCGCCAATGAGACCTTTGAGTGAGCATGACAACTCTAAGCTGACACAAATGCATTCTACTAGTCTAATTAAATGACAATGCCAGATCCTGCCCCACTTAATTTCATCAATGTACAAGAAATGTAAAATTAATCAATATTATGCAATGAAAATAAGACGTTTGTTTACTTAATTATTATCCTGATAAAGTTGCGGATAAAAATTGGAAATAAAAAGAATTTAAAAACCCAAGGCCTGCTTCCTGTATTATATATATATATCGCGACCATCTGCGTTTCTTAGTACGCTTGCAAAAGGAACACAAAGAGTCATTCAATAAAAAAAGGATTTATTAATGTCATGTGTACGGATTTTAATATGAATTTGGTATAAATACATACTGTTAGTTAATTTATTTTTTTATAATATATATTATAATGAATGCATATTCTAATTATTATTTCGTGTTTGAACGTTAGTGATTAGATGTAACGAAACGTCATTGGCGTGCGTGTGTCAGTTACGTCCAAAAAGTCATTATTTGACATTCGCTCTGTCTGTTCTGTTTACATTGTTGTTTCGTTATGACTATGAATTAAAAGTAGGATTACTAAAGGTGATATTGGTGATGAAATTCCTTCCTTCCATAGCTAAACCCCCTATGATAGCATTGTAATAATATAAAGCACTTAATTTAATTATTTCTACCATTATAACTGCAATTAATCTAAACTGGTACTTAACCTAAATGTAATATTTTGTTCTTAGATTTATATAGAAACCGCAAGCTCTAAAGGCTTTTAATCATGTTTTTAGTTATCACTAATAGAGCAGCAATTGAATGCTACATTTGGCATGCCTGTACAATATATTTTTTGGTGGGGCAAAGCTCTATAGAGATTCTGGCATTGTCATTTTAGCTAATTACAGGGCTCTCACATTTACAATAAATTTGTATAAAGTACAGAACACATTGAAATAACATGGTTATAGTTATATTTATAACGAAATATGCTACATTTAGTAGGAATCCAATTAATTCTACCAGTTGTGTCAATCCACAATTTTCTTACACCTGGATCTGTTGGAAACCTAAAACATAATATTAAAATAAATCATATGTCACATTCTATATAAAAAAAAACATAAAACTCACTCAAAATCTTTATTATTAATTAGTCGTAATAAATAATACTTATTATTTTAATTATAAAGTGTGCTATTGATTATAATAGACTGTATCATAGTAACAATCGACATTGATTACAAATTTGCCCAACACTATCGATGTCATAGATTTTGAAGGAAATGAACTTTTGTTTCGGTACTCGGGACTCTCGCGATGGACGTAATACATTGCGCGATTTTTCACGTAGTGCAAGATTGTACTCATCTATCGCAAGCAATGTATTACTATTAGTCTGCTTGCGATTATATCGTTTTTGTCTATAAATTTCATAATGCTAATGTTATAATTACAAATATCACAAGTATTTTTATGTTTTTGGACTTACCGGTGAAAAGAAATTCCTTCTCGTGCTATGCTACGCACCTGGCTTCTTTTCCGACACGTTATAATAGCGCAAGACGGCATAATATAATATTTTTTGCGGAGATACGTACGCTGTCAAAACATGACAGCGATTGCTAGCCGGTAAGTATGAACATTTGAGCGTTACGACAGCGGTATGCACGTTCGTTCGCACCCTCGGCGCGCGTGGCCCGCCCACAAGGCCAATCCAGTCTCTTTCTTTTATCCATGCTCATACTCCAGCAGTAGACTGTCACCCGTTGATAATGTTGTAAAACCACAAGCGATAGTGATATAGCCCAAAGTAAAACTAAATTAAGTCTAATGAAGTGACCAATATTACATCATTGCAATCAAATAGTACGACCACCCACGGTTTCTGCTCACCCACGCTACACGTATTTATACTGGTCAAACAATTCATCGGTGATCATGGAGTTTCTTGCTCGTTTTTTTTTATGGGATAGGATGGTAAACAAGCAGATAGATCACGTGATTGTAAGCAATCAGCGCCGCCAATGGACACCCGAAACACTAGAGGAGTTGCAAGTGCGTTGCCGGCCTTTTGGGGGTTAGGAATTTAAGGGTTATTGGGGATTGGGAAGATTAGGAAGGGGGAATTGGGCTTTGTCCCTTAGTCGACAAAGTGTAGATTCCTATGGAGAAGAACGAGCAAGAAACTCCATGGGTTACTCTTTTTTCAATCAGTTTCACAATCCTAGGTCAATTATCAGATGACTAACAAACAGACAGACCAAACAGCCCATTTATACTCGGAAGAGGTCAACAGAGGTAGATAAACATCCTTTGCTCAGCTATTGTGAAAGTAGAGTATATTTGAAAACATACGGTGTGACTCCGTAATCTGATTTACTACTGAAAATGACAGTGGACAAAAACGTTTGGGATTTTTGCGCCGACTTAAAGACTGCACATTTAAATAATAGAGTTAAATTAGCCATGCTTCGGCACTTCTGGGGCGGCTCGACCGGAGTTGTACAGCGCGTTATTTCGCTGTATGAGTAAGGTTACAAGAGGTTCAAAAACCCCCTTCCCAAACTTCTCAATCCCTGATTTCTCAACAACTCCTAAATTCCTAACCCCCAAAATGCACTTGTAACGCCTCTGGTATTACGGGTGTTCATGGGCTGAGCTGATTGCTTACCAATTACCATTCAATAATCCGACTCCGTCTGCACATTTGCCTTCAATTCTCAAACCTGACCTGCTTGCAAATCATGAAGATGGAAAAGCCTCTGATGTAGAGATTTCACCATCTCAGCCCACAGTCCAGGACTCCACCGTCACAGACTATTGACGTGGCCAAAGTCACAAACAAAAGCTAGTACGAAACATGTACACACAAAAACTCACTCACCCAAGTGCCGACACAGAAAAACTTACATGCAAAAACCAAACTTTCAGCCAATTAAAATAACTAAGTAAGTAGAGGAATTAGTTTCAAGGTCAGTTCACTTCAAACTGCACTGAAATACAATGTATCCTTGACATTTCAATAATAGTTAACTGCTGAATTTTACACGGACTGTTTTCGGTAACCAATTTAATTTTGGTAATTCTATGAAATATTTTGTCATGAAGACCTTATTGGGAAGGTGCTAGTCAAATGCCAACTGGTATGCTTGCATGAGATGTATAAATGTGATGTAAACTAAAGCTCATCATTGTTTTTTTTATGATAAAAGCCGGTAAACGTATACATATAATATGTGGGACAGCCATGCTTCGGACACGACCGGAGTGATACTACGGCCTCCCACAAAATTGACGTGAAACAACGCTTGCGTTGTGTGACTGAGGTTACCGGAGGCCCAATCTTCCCAATTTCATAACAACCCTTAAATTTCTAATCCCCAAAAAACCGTCAACGAACTTGTAACGTCTCTGGTGTTTCGGGTGTCCATGGGCGGTGGCGAATGCTTACCATCAGGTGATCCGTCTGCTCATTTTCCGGCTTATACCATAAAAAAAGATTTCTATAGTTTCTATCAAACAATCAAAGTCGATTCAGGGATTTTGGAATAAGATGGATTGTTAAAATCGACAATTATCGATACACTTTTGAAAGAGTCCCATTCTTATGTAAGAGATACTTTTAGCGGGTTTACCGGGGCTCCAGTTCGAAAAGCAGGAGTAGGAACGGAGTGGTTTAGTCAGTAAGAGTCTGACGTTCCTCTTGCCTTGCCCAAGGCGGAAGAAGACATTAGATGATTTTCTCCCTTTAAAAAAATGTAGAGATACTTATTTGAGAACAGATTGGATCTGATGTCAGTCCCTATATGCGGCATATTGATGTACAGGAAATATAGGCATTGTAAATAACAATGGTACTGAATCTTTTGTGATTTTATCTGAAAACCATTTAGGGCATTGATTGGAAACCACAAATGTTCATCACACACATACATAACCTCACGCCTGTCTCCCATAGGGGTAGGCAGAGACTGTGAAACGCCTTTAGGGAACAGAGAGTAAAGTTAAGAAATGGAGGATCTTCAGACCAGGCGAGGTGATCATGCCTGGCGGGCTTTCTGCCCAACTGTTGTTTGTTGGGATTTTCTATTCATGTTTATTCGCATGTACACTTCACATGTGTGATGTAGGATTTTAAGACGTCATCAGTTGATTTGCTCGTCAATCGTCTGAGTGCGACATCTGTCATCTGTCACATGTCATGTGTCGCCACACGACAATTGCTACGACTCTTACACACCTCTTTCGCTTCATCAACAGTCATCAGTCTTTTCATGCATGCTCGTCTGTTAAGGGTACTTTCATTGGCCATTCTTTCATTTATTTTTCATACACTACACTTTACGGAAATGGCAAGCAGCGGTATACAGTGGATGGGGTAAATGCAAAACTCGCTTTTCACAAATACCGGACAATAAAAACAGCCCGGAAATCGAACCCGAGACCTCTTCCCTGATAATTTTACACAACCCTAACAAACCGACATGAAATGCCAACGTATTTAACCAAAAAACCTCCTGACATTTAACTAATGAAATATACGAGAAAATATTTCAAAGTACCAGGAGAGCATCACATACAAAGAGCTATAGATTTACCCCAAAACCATTCACTGTAATATCGACCTTAACATTACAGCAATAACGTTGTCAATCACTTGATAACAATTTGACAATAGTACAGTTCCATACACAGCACATCAACCTGCCCCAAATTTGCCAAACCCTACACTGAATTCCCTACCTTAAAACTTTAGCAATAAGGTAAAAAATCTTTTGCGAAATTATGACAATATAGTATACCTTTATATGCGGTGTATAGAAAGAGTATTACTTTGTGACTCTGACCTTCTGAAAGGTCAAGTTTCCAGCAGAGTAGATACGTGTGTGTGTGTGTGTGTGTGTGTGTGTGTCATTGGATGTGTGTGTCTGGATATTAATGGCTATTGTTGATCTTGGGAGAGGCTAGACGATATTTAATCTAATGTTACGGCGTTTTATTCCCGGTTGAAGCATTTTAAGAATAGTGTATTGAAACCAGATCCAGTGAAAAAACTTCGGAGCTGCGGACTGCCTAGCGGGTTACCGGGGCTCCGGCTCAAAAAGCAGGAGTAGGAACGGGGTGGTTTTTAGTCAGTAAGAGTCTGACACTCCCTCTCACCTCATCCAAGGAGGTAGAAGTCATTAAATGATTTACAGATATATCGGTTTAAAATATCACGTGACGTCACTTCTAGTTACATTTTATACGTAGAAGCGACGTATTTTCTCCCACTCTTAAACTTTGATTCGTTTTATCTAAGTATTGTTATCTTGTATGACAAAATAAAAAAAAATACGTGTCTGATATTTTTTCATTACCTAACTGACGCACTAATTAGACTTTTAATTTTCATACCCCGTCATCATCCCTATTGGAGAACACACTGATTTTTATCACCTCATATCGGATAGCACAACTAAAGATTCCACGATATTAGTCAATCAACAGTCGTCAAGATGACTCAGGTCAACCACCCCTTGTAGTGGGATGAGAGAAGACAATGACTAACCATACAAATACAGGATTCATGCAATTACTAATGAAAAAGAAACAACATTCAAACTACTAAAGTAACAAACATTATTCACAATTCAAAATTAGTTATTATCATCATCGTGAGCCCATTTACGACCACCGTCCAATATCCGACCACTCGCTGCGCATCCAACCAGCCACACAGCGGATATCGTCAGTCAGAAACCTAGCCTCCCTTACGACTGCGGGCTGCCTAGCGCATTATCGGGGTTCTGGCTCGAAAAGCAGGCATAGGAACGGGGTGGTTTTTAGTCAGTAAAATTAAAGAACGTGTGAGATTTTTGATGCAGGGCAGCAGATAGTCACTGAAAGCAGGGTGCTACGAAACTTGTGATGGGGAGGACTGTGTGAGGCAGGGAACAGCATGTCTGATTGCACAATGAAATATTATATTATCATTCTTTACCATCCCTGGGAAATCCTTTTATTGATAAAAGACATCATACTACATTATAAGTTTTTTAACTGACGTGGTCATTAACAACGTCATTATTAGAACTTACTACAGGATATTTACCATGTTTATAATATATTCCTATGAGTTTCCGATATTTCAGCACTGTTGCAAGCGCCGCATATAAGTATGGCAAAAAACGAAAAAGAAAGAGGGTAGACCGATTTCTCTCCTTATAAACATCAACCCGCATATACTCCAGTTCATCCGTGATCATGACGCTTGCAACAGTGCAGTAATATCGGAATGGACACAGACACAAATAAACATAGTAAATATCCCATCTCAAGTTCTAATCATAACTACATTACTTTGACAAAAGGTAATAAAAACACTGATCTTAGATATGTAATAATCAAGAAATAGAATTAGTTTTCACATTACTTTTCCTTGTTATATCAAAGATAGAGTACATTTTTATAAATAACAGATACAGTGGTATTATGATTTATGTGAAAATGTGATTACAAGATATATTTTTTAAGATTTATGATGTAACACAGCTGGTTTACCTCTTGTCCGTGTTAAATAAAAATTAATAAATAGTTATAATATGTTTGGTGTGCGATGGAAAATATAGGAGTTAGTATTGTTAATATTTTTTTTCAGCATTTTCAGCCACTATCGTCCTACTACAGGGCAAAGGCCTCCCTACTCTCTTTCCATCTGCTTATCGAAGAGTAACTATTTCTGTTGGGATTCAATGGTGAGATTGCTAATGGGAAAGAAGCCTTGGTTCAGTTACCAATGCTTTTTATATTCTGGCAGATAATGATGATTATTTAAGAGACCCCTAGGGAGTTTCCGTAACAGATATTGCGTGATAGAGGCTCTAAAGCAGGTCTAATTAGAGCAGTCATTAAAGTAGCCTTAACTTAGGCTCCTTTGTACTTTAGCTACCTGCCTATAAAAGTCTAGTCATTTTATAGAAGAAGCCAGAACAAACAGACTGACAGACAGACAATTATTGTAAAAAATATTAATTAGGCATGTAGTAAAAAGGTGGTGGTTATTTTAATATTACAAACTCCAATTTTATTTATTTAAAGGGTAGTTAGACATATTATTAGTTAGATCAGTAGTTATTGATATTACTTCCTTTATAATATCAGAAACATTGATACAATTTTCTAAGCTTTCTTTGATCAAAGAACCAACTCTGTTATTTTATGATCAGCACTTCACTCAAGCAATGAGACAATCAATATTAGTCACTAACACTATGAACATAAAACTAAAAATCCCATATCACCCAAAAATAATTAAAAGAAAAAAAAAATTCAATTTTCACACATAGAACATGACTCATAATCTTGCACACCACATCAAAAGAAAAAAAAAGTCTATCAAAGTTTTAAAAAAGATTACAATGTTTAATTTGTAAAGTCTATGGTCTGCAGAAATTTTTCTACTGCAGTCACCTTTTTGACCTTAGGTTATCATAAAAGGAGACCATTTTAAAAGATAAAACTGCCCTTGTGTAACTATAACACAATATTTATGTAATAGGTACAATAATTTGATTTAAATTATGTATAACTAACAGAAAAAACTTTGCCTGCCAATTTGGATAGCAAAAAATTGATGAAAAAACTTATAATCACTTCCTTGTACAAGCCTCATACATGAGTATTAAGTTCTTAGTTATTTTTTACATAAAATACTAAAGAAAAACATTTTTTCTACTAAAGAATAACCTAATACAGGATCTATGATTTTTTTACTTTGACATAATAACTTTCATTTTCACTTGCAATCTGGATGGACAAGGCAAGTTATTTATACAGCCTATACTCGTATCGGAATCTAATCAGACGGTTTATTGTTATTCCTGTGGGGTTAAACAAGGGTAGAAAAGGCGCACCTGTGATACACGACACTCCTTCACCACGAAATTAATTAATTCCGTCGCCAAAACTATTTACAGTTTATTACTTTTTGCACTCGCGACATTTTCCAATATTAAAAATATACAACACGCAAATTTCGCTCTTACGGGAGTTTCGTGCGTTATAGGAACACCACTCATTATCGATTAAATACAACGGTATTTATGAAGTAAACTGTCCGCCTGTCTATCCACAATGACGCGCAAACTCCTGCACAATCTATTCGTAACGTGATTCATTTGAGTTTTACTTAGAAAACTACGAAAGTATCCCGAAAAAAATAACTAAAATTAATAAGACATTACGCTAGAAAGGAACAGATATGGTTACCCGGCCGAATTGAATAGACTGCGACGCGATGCAGACGTCGCATCGTTACGTCACTTTCACACGCAGCCGGATTATACACAAGCGAGACAGGGACAGGTCCCAGCAATCCCACCCACTTATAATCGATTTTTATTCAAGCAAAAGACATTTTTCCTCAGATAAATACACTTATTTACAAATAAAACACATTGCTATCTTTTATAATGGCCACCTACGCACATGAGAGTGTTAAAAAAAAACACAAATACTCACCGTGAAAATTTTCACGTCTGATCCCGTCTGACAAGGAACAAATTTAGATACGCTCGAAATTCACACAATAAACACTTTAATACTATAGCGATACGCTAAATAAAATTATTGCAGTTTAGCGAAGGCTCTCCCTACGTCCTTCAGCGTTTTCCGCGACATATTTTTTATGTTTTCCAGTAATTTTTAACTGGGGACTAGCATCGATCGCGTAGCCATGACAGATACATTTTCAACTAAATGAAGTTAGCCGCGGTCGCTCAGCTGACGGACAAGTTTTTTTTTCTGGTTGACGCAGTGAAGTGAGCGGGTATCGGTGTAAGGAGGTTAGTGACCTATGCGGTGTAAAATTAGGGTTCCGCATGAATATGACACGAGTAGGCAATGGAAGGTTGTGACATTTTCTACGAAATTTTCTGCATTGCTCTTGAAAGTTTAGTATGATTTTCAAGTTTTAGTTATTGAAAAGTTTTTCACATAAATTATAATAGTTTTATTTACATTTTTCGATTGTTTTACTATGAACTAATGCAGTATGACGTTATCACGTTGATATTATTGAAATATTTGTGATAAGTTACGAATACCACTTCAGCATTGTCCAGCAGGGACGATTGATATAGAACATGATAATTTTATTTTCATTTAGTTTTTCTAATAAGCTGATTTTTATATACTATTTTTTAATTAAATGGGGAGTAATCACGGAATTCTGAAACTAGTTTTTTCTATTGCATGGGATTAATTATATTATCGTCACACATATCAAACTGAGAACCTCCTTTATTTTGAAGTCGGTTAAAAATGTTTTTGGAAAGAAAGAAAAGAATTTGCTGATGTATATTCCAATAGGCATTACAGAGAGAATACCATAATCTCAAAAATGGTAAAAAGCCTAATCAAAAAAGTAAATCCTCACAAACAAATTCCCTTAGCAATAAGGGCGAAATTAGCTTGATTTTTACGTAAAATAAGAATCGAATTATTTACGGTTTTCTGAACAAAGCACTTTTTGCGAAGTTTACTGAGGTGATCGGCTAAGAGACATTTAGTGCGCATGTCCAGGGCCTAAAACAGGTACCTAGGTGAACCTTGACCTAAATTTTAATACCTAAATGCCGATAGCCGGCGAATTTAGACTGTTGATAGTTCGCAATAAGTATAATCGGATATTTATTTACTAATAGGGTAGATGACTAATTTTTATTTTAATGTCCGTCTTGTAGATTATTTTAAAACATTAGACACGTACTTTTTATATTCTTACGGAAACAAATACTTTTGAAGATATATCAATTTGAAATATAACGCATAAAGTCACTTCTAGGTACATTTTTACATGTATAAATGCTCCCACTCCTAAACTTTGATTCGGTTTATCTAAGTATTGTTATCTTATATGAAAAAATAAAAAAAAATACGTGTCTAATATTATTTCATTAGCCAACTGACGGACAAAATAGATTTTTAATTTCCATACTCCGTCATGGATGACCCTATTGCCAATCTGAATGTTATTGGGTTAGACCTATGTTCAACTGTAGTCGTCTTGTGCCTCATGAAACAGGAAAAAGTCCTAGTTCCGGGTGTCGGGATCAGGATAAAAGCCCTAATTTTTTTTGGAGTTTACCGGGGCTCCGGCTCGAAAAGCAGGAGTGGGAACAAGGTGGTTTTTAGTCAGTAAGAGTCTGACACTCCCTCTCGTTTCGCCTAAGATAGGAGAAGGCATTGAACGATTTCCCCCGTTGAAAAAAAGGTTTTTTTTTTCAAAATATTAAATACCTACCTGAGAAAAGATATTATAAATTTAAGTTTACATTCATTGTGTATTTACGTTTATAAAAAGATTAGGTACAGGTAAACTCATGTGTAAGCCTCCATCGTATTTAACTCACACTCACATAGGACTTATTTAAGCAAAATCGACAAGCAACCACAACCGCCATCTATTTTGAATTTGACAGCTGCCGTAAACTCGACTGTGAAAAACAGCGGGAACTTTAAGCAAAGGCGAATGCTTTCAGCCTTGTTATTGTTACTATCACAACTTTCTTTGGATAGATGGCGTTTCGTCATAGACCATTTTATAAGTGACTAGTAGTTACCCGCGACTTCGTTCGCGTACAATAATGACTTGTGGCAGAATTTGAGATTTGAATTAAGCATTTGACTGTGTTGAGCATGGGACTTTGTTGCTGAAGCTGGAACACTACGGCATTCGAGGGGTATCGCTAAATCTATTGAAGTCATACCTTCAGGATAGGCAACTTAAAGTACAAATAAACAAAGTAAACTCACATGGTGCTAGCGTATCTATACATGGTGCGTTCGTGTTGAATAGTGCATTTATCGAGGAAGGCTATAGGCTATAAAACATCACGCTATGACCAATAGGAGCCAAGCAGAGCGGGTGAAACCGCGCGGAAGTAGCTATTTTGTAATATTAATATGATGGTGTGATCTAAAACTCTTACCATGGTATTATGGAAGGCGCCCAATCAAGTTGGACCCTTCTAGGCGCTACCAGCGACATCTTCCCTCCTTGTCTCTCAGCCACACTCGATATAAATCTATCTCTTTCGCACTAACACTTGAACTGTCAAACTGTTTTTCGTCGAAATGCCATTTATTTTCGATTGTTTTTTAATTAATATTAATTATTTAAATGCGTTTCATTTATTCATTGATTTCTGTTAAAAAGTTCTGTTTTTTTGGAAAAGAATATGACGGTTTCTTGATACTCTGTCATACCTGTAAACAAAAAAGAAATAACATTATTAAATGATAAATGATAAATGATAAATGATATTTATTTTGCAAATAGGTTATAAAATAACACTTTTACACGTCAATCTCTTAAATAACTAGATGAGGCCGGCATTTCCTATCCGACTACTCTGAGAAGAAATGCCGAAACAAACTCAGAGGTCGTAGTCTCTTTTAAAGTCCAGACAAAATCAATTAAAGATGTCGGAGAACCGTGCAAGATGATTCTGTAGTGGTCTTTTGAGGAAAGAACCACAGCAGTTTGAGCGGACCTGTTCAAATGGCAGCACGCATGTGTCAGTTTACAATCAGCTCAGCTGACAGCTGTTGCTGAATGATAGGACGAACAACACCAACCAAAAGAACATTTGGGTAGGCCACACAAATGCTCAAACTGTCAGAATATAATTTACTAAAAATAAAATGACTAGCAAAAGTCTCACACGGTCCTCAAACTAACAATTTTAAAAGGAATTATAAAAATATAAAAGGTAAAAAAAAATAATAAAATAAAACAATGTCAAATTATGTTCATGTCAAATTGTATAAAAAATGTAACTATAAATGTTACAAACATGTCAGCAAGACCTGTGTGGACATTATAGCAGTTCATTCCCAAGCCTGACTATCCTCCAAGTAGTCTTTTATTTTATAAAAAGCTCTACTACATAGTTTTTCTATAATAACATTTTTAAATTTACTTAGGTTTAAACTTTGAATATGGCTGAGAACTTTATTGTAAAAGCGTATACATTGACATCTAAACGAACCGCTTATTTTCTTAAGTCTAGTAGTAGGAACAACATATTTATTTTTATTTCTAGTGTTAATATTGTGTATATCACTGTACTTTTTAAATAATTTTATGTTTTTATGAGCATACACTATATTTTCATAGATATATTGAGAGGCAACAGTCATTATATTAATTTCTTTAAATAGTTCCCTGAGAGAATGCCTCGGACTAAGATTATAAATTGATCGAATGGCTCGCTTCTGCAGCACAAAGACAGACTGAATGTCAGCAGCATTCCCCCACAGGAGAATACCATATGACATGATACTATGGAAATAACTAAAGTATACTAGACGCGCTGTATTTACATCAGTTAAATTTCTAATTTTTTTAACGGCATATGCTGCTGAGCTGAGCCTTTTCGACAACTTATCTATATGTGGGGCCCACTGTAGCTTAGCGTCTAGGGTTATACCTAAAAAGATAGCTGAATCTACAGGGTCCAACTCCCCGCCCTTGATTAGCACGCTGGTTTTGACATGCCTAACATTTGGTGTTGTGAATTTAATGCATTTAGTTTTTGATTCATTAAGTAGCAAGTTATTGGCACTAAACCAGCGTACTATTTTTGAGAGAGCACTATTTACATGATCACTGACTAATTGTCCACGTTTGAGTTTAAATAATAAAGAGGTATCATCAGCAAACAGTACTATCCCATGGTTATCCTTTACAAGGTAAGGTAAGTCATTAATATAAATAAGAAATAAAAACGGACCGAGAATTGACCCCTGCGGAACACCCATCCTAACAACAGACCCGGCAGAAATTTTCCCGTTAATCTCAACTCTCTGAATTCTATTACTCAAGTAAGAGATAAGTAGGTCCAGAGAGCTGCCCCGCATTCCATAATGGGATAGCTTCCTGATCAGTGTTTCATGAAGGACACAATCGAACGCCTTGGATAAGTCACAAAAAACACCCAATGCGTCCCCTGAGTCCTCCCACGCGTCATATATGTGATTAAGAAGTTCAACACCGGCATCAGTTGTTGAACGACCCCTTGTAAATCCAAACTGGTTACCATGCAATAATTTATTTCTATTAAAAAATCTTTGCATCTGATTTAGAATAATTTTTTCAAAAATTTTACTGAATGTAGGTAGTACTGAAATAGGTCTAAAGTTAGTGGGGTCGGAAGTACTACCCGATTTAAATAACGGAGTTATTTTACTATTCTTCATGAGATCAGGAAACACACCACGATCAATACAGTTATTAAAAATTAAAGCTAATACAGGTGCCACAATAGTTATTACAGAGCTGGTAATGTACACAGAATTACCCCAAAGGTCAGCAGTCTTTTTCTTATTCAAAGTATGGAACGTTTTAATTATATCTGTATAATCTATGTGTTCAAAATTGAAACTTGAATGGCAAGCTACAACATTTTCTTTTAGTAAAGATTCTGCGACAGTGGGTGATGAATTCAAGGACCTGGTAGTGGAAACAGGAATGTCCGAAAAGAAGTTTTCAAATGCGGCTGCAACTTCAGCATCTGATTTAATTACATTATTATCAATTACCAGATTATATTCACTACTTCTCCTTTTAGATCTTCCTGCTTCACCATTAATAATACTCCAGGTCGCTTTAATTACATTGGAACTGTTTTTTATTTTAGAGCTCAAATATAGTGATTTAGCAATAGAGCAGACTTTTTTAAACAATTTAGAATACTTCTTTACATATTCATTAAATTCAATAGTGTTTATAAATATCCTCTCGTTATAAAGCTCATATAGGCGTTTCCTACTTTTATAGATGCCAGTAGTTGCCCATTGATTGAAAGGCGCATTGCCATGAGCTGGTATGGTTTTAGGTGTGAAGGTAGATTTAAACTCGGTATGGTAAATATTTAAAAAATCATCACACAAGTTATTTGTATTTTTATTCCTTAATAATAAAGGTAATTTGTCAGAGAGTTTAGATTTGAATGTTTCAATGCGTCTTTCAGTCTTTGGGTTAACAATAATATGTGGTTTCGACACTTTATTTACTTTATTTTCTATTGAAATTAATTGTCCACAATGATCTGAATCAAGCAATGATATAATTTGTTTATTAGTCGGTACAATATCAGTATAAATATTATCTAGACAAGTAGCACTAGTAGGAGTTATCCTAGTGGGCTCCAGAAACAGGTTCGTTAGGTTAAACGAAGCAAATAAACTTACAATTCTAGTACTTAAGCTAGAATTTTCTAACAAATTTATATTAAAATCGCCACAAGTAATAATGAATTTATTTGAACTACTGAGTTTATTTAACACTTCATCTAATACTGTTTCAAAACAGTCATACAAGCCAGTAGGTGGTCTATACACACTTAAAACAATAAACCGCTCTAATTCCACACAGGATTATTATCAAATGTTTTAACTAAAATAATTATTAATTGTTATTTTATCGGTTTACTCACTTAGCTGTTTGACGAGGAACTCGACTAGTTTCAAGCGAAATAACAGCTCGACAATGGCCGCGTCATGTGTCCCGGAATGCTGCTCATAAATATGAACCTCTAACGTGGCTTGAAACTAGTCGAGTTCCTCGTCAAACGTCAAACAGTTACGTGTGTAAGCCGATAACATAATAATTAATTTAGTATGCCTCACGAAAGTTATAATAAAAAAATAAAATGTGAGAATAGATGCAATATTTTTGTACCTAGATGAACAATATTATATTATATACCATCATTTTTGGGACAGCACCCCCGGAAATGATTGATTAAAAAAAAACAAAGTTTATTAAGACAGAATACAAAGATTTCTAACATTTTCCGCACAGCTGACACTATTTTACTGTGTGTTGACAAAATAAATAAAACGATTAAAGTAGAACTATAAAATTCATTCTTTTCTTTTCCCTATGATATTTTCATGACCCGTAAATAATCCTAACGTGCATTACTGTCTGAGAACAGTCTACGTTTTTTTTAATAAAAAAAAGGTAAAAAGCATTCTGATTTAAAAAAAAAGTGACAAGCAATTACATATGTCAATGTCACTATGACATTAGAAAAGGCGCCAAAAATTGCGTTGCGAACGAAATTATAATTCACATGGTACAAGTAATATTTTAATTTAATAGGTTTTGGCTGAAGATACGAAAAATGCATAATATATAAATACCACTAATCTGACCAATACATAGGATGTCAAAATGTGGTTTGTAACTTTTACAAGTTGACCTCTTACTGAAAAGAAACTTAACGGAATCAGGGTTCAGTTTACAATGGTTGTTGTTGATTTATGAATAGTGTTATTTATTACGTATTTATCATTGCAAAGACGTACTTTGCTAAAGGTCATAACTTTTTTTTTAAGGGGGGAAAATCATCCTATGACTTCTCCCGCCCTGGGCGAGGCGAGAGGGAGTGTCAGACTCTTACTGACTAAAAACCACCCCGTTCCTACTCCTGCTATTCGAGTCGGAGCCCCGGTAAACCCGCTAGGTAGTCCGCAGCTGCGGATTAGGCATCAGCCCTACTGGGCCCCATCATAACCTTAAGGAATAGAAAACATCTATTTTATTGCACATTTTGTCTTTTAATATGTGTGTTTTAAAACACAATCTTTATAATAATTTCGTTTATGGATGAAACAGAAAAACACGCGTCAAACCCGTCAAGATATTTAGGACAATATATAAATATTTGGGACGAACTATTTCTTAGCTTCGGTCTCCAGCAGGTAACTCCTACGCAAAACGTAAATAGCCACCGACTACAAACGAATCTACATCTTCTTGTCAAAATAACAAAATGGCGTTCAGTTTAATTCTTTACGTGTTTTCTTCTGTTTTAATAGGTTATTTATATAAATAAATTGATGATAAAACATTAAAAGATGATATATTTTATTTAAAATAATAATAAGAAATGTAAATTAAACAAAATTGTGTATTTTATTGCTAAGCGCCTGTTAAACGCAAGATCGCAAATGATTGCATTGATAAAAAAATCAGGCGCTTTAATTTGTTATTTCTTATTACTTTTTCAGCACATTAAATTATGAAAAATCTTCAATACACAATCAACATTATAACATTACAATTAAAGTTTCAAATCTATTGTCAGTTTTAGTATAGATTCATAAGCTGTAGCCCGTTCTTTCTTACGCATTTAACAAAGTCTAAAATAAAATGTGACAGCGAAATCGTTAAGCTAATTTTTCCGTGTAATGTTTACAACAAACATGTTTTTGTGAACCACACATTACACTCAAAATGGATTCGGGGAAAACTTATTTTTGAAAACACGAACTTTAATACGTCTTTGCGCTGTAGGTACTTTATATTGCGTGTTAATCGCCTGTACTGATATTACGTATCCCAATTTATTTAAGGATACGAGAAAGCGTATAATTGCATGTAGGTAAATAAACAAAGAGGTGGCTCGGTCGTTTTAAGGTAAGCGTCCAGAGGCCCGCATCGTACGCATCGCACGCAACGGATTTTAGTTTGTCTTGTATAGAAACTCATACAACTGCGTCCACTGATCCGCATCGTACGGACCGCATCATCGGCAATGCCTACATGCGATGCGTGCTGATGACGTCATACG
This sequence comes from Spodoptera frugiperda, assembly GCF_023101765.2. Classification (NCBI taxonomy): domain Eukaryota; kingdom Metazoa; phylum Arthropoda; class Insecta; order Lepidoptera; family Noctuidae; genus Spodoptera; species Spodoptera frugiperda. The sequence goes on from NC_064232.1 coordinate 7,122,592, forward strand.
GAATGCGTACAATGCGTGCGATGCGGGCCTGAGTATACATAAGAGTGCGGGTTCGAAACCTACCAACGGCAAGTACCAATGGGAAATTTTTCGAGTTATATGTACTTTTTAAGATTATTTAGAAACCATTGACAAACAGTGAAGGAAACATCATTTTCATACCCTGTCATCACCTATAAACCACTTAAACACTTATTTACATCTAAATTAAAACAACAAAATAAACCTTGACCCTTTACGAAAACAGATATTGATATCCCACCCAAAACATAAATGTGAAAGGCTGCCAAGTTCGATAATATTGGAATGCTTCGCCTATAAAAGAAGTGAGATCTAAATAAGTACCAAGTTCCATACACAGACCTCAGTTAAAAACGATATAACTTGGCAAGTTTGAAAACTTGTACATAGAAAGTAAAACAAACTTGGCAAGTTTTTACACACTTTGTTATAAGCCTACTAAACGCAATGAGTCAAGTATATAATTTTCTATTAAAACTTGCCAAGTTATATCATTTTTAACTGAGGTCTGTGTATGGAACTTGGTACTTATTTAGATCTCACTTCTTTTATAGGCGAAGCATTCCAATATTATCGAACTTGGCAGCCTTTCACATTTATGTTTTGGGTGGGATTTCATTTATTTTTGTAAGGTTTATTTTCTTTTTTTCTTATTTTACTTTTCTTTGACTAAATACAAACCTTCGTAACGAATTTTAGGTCGGTACGACCATTGGAAGATATAGATATTTTTTTTGCTTTAGTTCCTTAGGGGTATGAATTTACACCTTCATTATTTTTAAAACCGACTCACACTTGGCCATTTTCAGATTTTTTCCTTTACTTTGACCTAAAGACCTACCTCCATGCCAAATTTCAAGTCAATACGACCATTGGAAGTGGTCTAGGTTTTTGATGAGTGAGTCAGTCAGTGAGTGTATAGTAAAAATAGCGATTTTCTGACGTCAATATCTCAAGACCTACAATAGCTACATTAATGAAATTTTGTATTTTAGATAAGTAAGTAGATCTCGACAGATACTAGAAATTTCATATGCGTAGATAAAATAGATTTTGAGTTATAGGTGGGTCGAACTTGGCCCGAAATGGTTCGTGTAATATAACCCACGGCCAGTGTGTCGGTTTTTTTGCTCGAACTTGGCGGACACACTGCCGTGTGTCTAGATAAAGTTTACATTAAACCGATCCAAATAATGTACACATAGCTTACATTGAGCTATACAAAACCAGTATAAACTAACCTGTGAATGTATGGGGAGATCTTACAAAGCGGGACCAGGATATACTGGTTTTGTATAGCTCGCTCGATGCGTGTCTCAGTGGGGAAAAACCAGTATAAACTGACCTGTGTATGTACGGGGAGGTCATACAAAGCAAGACCAAGGTAAACTGGTTAGTATATCTTGATGTGCAGTGTGTGTATAAACCAGATTCATGTATTGACAGATGAGAGTCAGATACAAACGCAAGGTTATGACTTGGCAGACATATTGTATCATAATTAGGTCACATTGTTTTTCGATACTGTTGAAAGATTGGTATTATGTTATGAACAGGGAATTGGTTGTCAAGGTATCATCATTAACCCAGAGATGCGGTATGCAGCTTAAAGAGCCATCAGACCACCACGGATGGGGCCCAGTATGGCTGATGCTTAATCCGGAGCTGCGGACTACCTATTCGGTTTATCGGGGCTCCGGCTCGAAAAACAGGAGTAGGATCGGGGTGGTGTTTTGTCAGTAAGAGTCTGAAACTCCCTCTCGTCTCACCCAAGGCGGAAGAAGTTATTGGATGATTTCCCCCCCCCAAAAAAAAAAGGTATCAATCGTTAGCGGGTCTGCGGCAAGCAAGGGTATGGTTGGTGTGAGCCAGTAAGAGTCTGACTCTCCCTCTCGTCTCACCCAACGCAAGAAAAGTCATTGAATGATCTTCCCCTCTCAAAAAGGGGTATCATTATGGTAAGACAAGACAATCTACCAGAGGGACATTAAAATAACAATTAGTCATCTATCCTATTCTTCGCTGCATTCTCATTTCTTAATTAAATAGGTAGATACTCAACCGGTCAAAGTCAAGTCAAAGCATTTATTTCAATTAATCATTAATTAGGCACTTTTGAAACATCTAATTTAATTGTCTGTCAGTATGTCTGTTAATCTAAGCTAGGTGCTCGTTCCAATCTTGTAAAAAGTGTTGAAGGCCTTTTGAGGGTTAGAAACCCGCACTAGCAACTTCTCTGGTGTTGCGTTTGTCCATGGGCAGCGGCGATTGCTCATAATCAGGTGATCTGCTTGCTCTTTTACCGGCTTATACTATAAAACCATATTTGGTACATCTACATGTGTTATGTTTTAAAAATATGCGTGTAACGTTAGCTATGTACAATCGTTTAGTTTTAAGTATGTGGTATGTGGCTTTGAATTGTATCATGTCAGTTAACGAGGAAGTTCACACTAAAATATCTGTTTGCCAATTAAATATATGTAGATACAGTTGTTCTTAATTTAATAACGCTAATGATATGTCTTAGTAATGTTAATTTTTTTATGGAATAAGCCGGTAAACGAGCAGACGGATTACCTGATGGTAAGCAATCGCCGCCGCCCATGGACACATGAAACACCAGAGACGTTACAAGTCCCATACCGGCCTTTTGGTGTTTAGGAATTTAAGGGTTGTTCGGGAATCGAGGAATGGGAAGAATAGGAAAAGGGGTAACCGGTAATCTCACTCACACAACGCAAGCGTTGTTTCACGTTGGTTTTCTGCTCGGCCGTGGTATCACTCCGGTCGAGCCGGCCCATTCGTGCCGAAGCATGGCTCTCCTACACTTAATTCATTGCGCTCGATATTTTATCGCTACAATGACTTTACCACAGTTCAAATAACAAAACTATTAAAAAACAAAAGAAATAAAAATAGAACAAAGACGATTTAACATTGTAAATAATCTTTAGAAGTCATAGAAAACAATAAATCTATTTATTTTCGTTTTATTTAACATAACTACAAACATTCTTAAACGTACTCAAATCTGTTTGACAGCTCAATTCAAGATGGCGCTTATGTCAATAGGGTAGATGAATAATTTTTATTTCAATGTCCGTCTTGTAGATTATTTTAAAACATTACACACGTATTTTTTATTTTCTTACGATCTAAGTATTGTTATCTTATTTGTCAAAATAAAAAATACGCGTCTAATATTGTTTCATTACCTAACTGACGGACTAAATAGATTTTTAATTTTCATACCCCGTCATCATCCCTATTGTCCACAAGCTACGCAGATGAACATCCAGTTTGTCTTGATCTCGCTTTGTGTGATCTCTCTTCACATTCGAGGGTCAGCTTATACTTGTTATTCCCTATTTGAACACGCATCGAGTGAACTCTAAAACCATTTTATCATGACCTCGCTTTGTATAATATTTTTTCACATTCGACGGTCAGTTTATACTGGTTTATTTCCCACTGGGACACGCATCGAGCGAGCTACAATCAACCAGTTTATCATGACCCCGCTTTGTATGATCTTTCCTCACATTCGACGGTCAGTTTATACTGATTTTTTCCCTACTGTGACACGCATCAAGCGAGCTATACAATAACCAGTATATCATGACCTCGCTTTGTATGATCTTTGCTTCACATTTAACGGTCAAATTATACTGATTTATTCCTATTGGGACACTGCATCGAACGAGTTATGATTCAACCAGTCTATCATGACCCCGCTTTGTATGATCTTTCTTCACATTCAATGGTCAGTTTATACTGGTTTTGTCTCTTAGACACGCATCAAGCGAGCTGTATTAACCAGTGTATCATGACCCCGCTTTGTATGATCTTTGCTCACATTCGACGGTCAGTTTATACTGGTTTATTCCATACTGTGACACGCATCGAACGAGTTATGAAAACCAGTATATCATGACCCCGCTTTCTATGATCTTTGCTCACATTCAACGGTCAAGTTATACTGGTTATGTATAGCTTTACGTGAAGCTATGTATAGAAATAATAAATTAAAAATAATTGCCTTTAAAAACATGACAGACACAATATCTTGATTTCACGAGACTGACTGAGTCAGAATTATTTTTATTTTTTTTCTTTAATCTTTTAATAATGACGGCGTGTCAATGAACCGTATCATTTTTGTTTTTGAGATGGAAAAAGCAAGCGAATTGTATTTTCGGGGCTTATTTTTGTAAGTCTGTGTAGCCGTTTTCAGTCAATCGTCCAAGTCAAGGTTTTTTATGGTGTAAGCCGGTAAACGAGCAGACGGATCACCTGATGCTAAGCAATCGCCGCCGCCCATGGACACTTGAAACACCAGAGGCGTTACAAGTGCGTTGCCGGCCTTTTGGGGGTTAGGAATTGAAAGGTTGTCGGTAAAGATTGGGAAGGGGGTAATTGGGCCTCCGGTAACCTCACTCACACAACGAAACTCAACGCAAGCGTTATTTCACGTCGGTTTTCTGTGAGGCCGTGGTATCACTCCGGTCGAGCCGGCACAGCAGTGCCGAAGCATGGCTCTCCCAAACGTTACTTAGCGTGATGAAGCACATAAACGTTAGTAAGGGGTTACCCTTACCTGTACTGTTAGGTGTCACTTATACAAAACAAAAATAGGTTCATTTAAATTTAGGAGACATTGGTAAAAATGGGCAATTGAGCATTTTTTATGCCAGCGACTTTTTGATGTGATATAACGTTATTCTTAAAGTGTTAAGATAATGAAATATAAAGGATTAATAAATTAATAGGGATTATCGGATAAGGAATTAACAATATACTCCTGTACCCTTAGTACGAGTTTGGTTTACGTTGAACGAAAACGAAACGAGGGCGCGTTCGTCGCTATGATTGGTTGGTTCATTGGAACCGGCCAATTAGTACCCTTAGTATGAGTTTGCTTTACGTAAAAGTAATCGAAATGAGAATGCGTTCGGTGCTCTGAATGGCCAGCTTGAATAAACCAACCAATCAGAGCGCCAGACCCAATCTTGTTTCGATTATTTTAAAAGTAAAACAAAGTCATACTAAGATCACAGAATGCCGAACGCGCTCCCGTTTCGATCTACGAAATCCTACGTTATCCAACTCGGGAATCAAAAACCTTTATGTACTTAACAAAATATAACTACAAAACATTTTTAGTTAAGTGCTAATATTCTACAAACCCGATTATACACAAAATACGTTACATTCTTAGCAATAATGAAATCTATATGATTAAACCTCTTATAAGGTATCCTATATAAATCTATAACACTATTCAGCCTCTTATATAACCTTTTCACATCACTGGGATGGGCCAACCAATCAGAATCACTATAAAACATTGCTATAGGCACCAAAATATTTTCCAAAGCATAACTTGGAGGTATCGCTACTCCATACCTAAGTATATTTTCCTCTTCACCATAGTCATATTTCCTGAAGTCATTTGATACGATTCCCTGCCCATAATGGGCCAACTGCTTTATGGAAGCACCAGAAGGTATATGACCCATTACAACAGGCAAATTTGTAACATTCAGTTGGTAAAAATCATAGCCTGAAGTCAGGAAAGCTGCGTTACTGCATAGGACGTCTCCAATAGATCCTGTTCCGCAAATCATCAGCTTTAGAATCCTTACCAAACTGTGGTCAGGGAGAAATTCGTGGACTCCTAAACTCGTGCGGAAGGAGAACTGTGACAGCATATTCGTTCCAGGAGACATCAGGCGTATAACAGGAGATTTTGCACGAGCGATATAAGCTACAGGAGACAAAGCAACCATTACTGATACTTTATCATTGTACTCAGGTCTTTCCGACAGCATAACGAAGAACGAAGTGGTTCCTTGAGAGTATCCAATGTATTTAACAGAAGATTTCTCAGTTACATTCAACACGTAATCGATCATAGCTGGTAGATCATATACGCCAATTTCATGCCAAGAGAAGTCCCAGAATCTCTCGTCTGTTGGGTCATAAGCTGCATGTTTCCTTGAGTGTTTGTTCCCTCTTGCGTTTCCCATCCAGACATCGTAGCCTAAGTCAGCTAGTTTGTAAGCTAAAGCGCTTTCCACACCAGCTAATATGAAGTCATCGGAACTCCCCAACAGGCCATGCATGAGGAAGACAGGCGCTCGTTCACTCGGGATCCTATGTATGGTCAAAACATACTCATCTTCGGTGACAACATTGTGGACTTCGCATGCGTAATTATATTTGTTTAGTAACTCTTCTATACTCAGTTTAGCATCTTCATTGTACATGGATTCTCTGAATTTCTTCACAAATTGTTCCACTCTGCCTCCATCATTGGAATTGACTAAAGTAGGCATGTAGCCTAAAGTTTTTGCGATGATCCTTGGTATCCAAGCTACGGAGTTCACTGCTGCAGTGAGTACATTTGCGAATTCTTGCGTGGTGAAGTTCCTTTCTTTTAAGAATTCGGTTGCATTTTCAGATGTGACCGGATAGTCTGATGGTAGCGCTGGTAGTAAGTTGATGACTTCACTAGCACTTAATTTTAACACTATGATGGTAATTAGGTGTATTTTTACCATGGTGTTTGGTACTGACTGCTCTTACTGCTGAAGTATGGTTGTGATCGCGTCTTCTAGCCGAAGTCTGGTTTTATAACGTTTGTCTGTTGTGATGATTAAGGATATGATAATGGGTGGGCTAACGCGTTTTGTTTTATGGTCTGTTCTGTTGTTCTCAAAGTTTTTGGTATGTCATTTTAATATCGTATTCTTAAGGTGTGTTTTATTTGATCCGGAGCTACGGATTACTGCTACTAGGAACGGGATGGTTTTTAGTCAGAAAGAGTCTGACTCTGTTCTGTTTGACTGCACGGTTGGCGAGATGGTTGGTATAGTTAACTGCCGCGCAACGTGTAGCGGGTTCGATTCCCGCACAGAGCAACTTTTTGTGTGATCCACAAATTATTGTTTCGGGTCTGGGTGTCATGTGCATGTGAAATTGCATGTTTAGAAACGCACCCACGACACAGGCGGAAATTCTAGTGTGAGCCAACGTTTACTGTTTACTGTTAACTGTTTACTGCAACTAACTGTGGAAATTATGGCAAACCCTCGTTGTAAATGCTTAAGGACTAGCAGTGGATCTCTGTTACTCACTGTTCCATGAAAGGGATGAAATCTAAATAAATAAAATTTGTACAAATCTTAGTAGATGGCGCACTTATGAAGCGAAAGAGTGTAAGATTCGTAGCAATTTTTTATGGGACCCGGTAAGTCTGTTGACGTATCACCTGATGGTAAGCAATCGCCGCCGCCCATGGACACTTGAAACACCAGAGGCGTTACAAGTGCGTTGCCGGCCTTTTGTGGGTTAGGAATTTAAGGGTTGTTGGGGATTGGGAAGATTGGGAAAGAGGTAATTGGTCCTCCAGTAACTTCACTCACACAACGAAACACAACGCAAGCGTTGTTTCACGTCGGTGTACCGGGACGCCGTGGTATCACTCCGGTCGAGCCGGCCCATTCGTGCCGAAGCATGGCTCTCTCACACTCCCATAATTGGCGTTCCATTGTCTCTGCCTAACCCCCATGGGAGACAGGCGTGAGGTTATGTATGTATGGATGGATGACGCTCTGCAGTTTGAGAACCACTGCAGTCGCTTTGATTTCCATGTTGACAGAGGCCCACTATTGTTTTACCCCAAATAATCGACCTTAAAGCATGACAAGTGTAATATTTGCAATGAAAAAATAAATAAAAACATATATAAACATAACAAACACCATTTCTATGAGGACGAATGTCTAGTGACCTACTCTGCACTGACAGCAGTTAGAATTATCGCCCCACGGCGAGGTAATAGATGGGAGAGGGAGACGTTCAGTTCTATCCCTCCTCTATCGTCAGCACCGTGAGGCAGTAGCCGATCTGCGACCTCCATAGGAGAGGCCTGCAGGCAATTGACGGTGGGAGTCAGGCGTCTGCTGCGCCTGCTGGGCGGGAGTAGGCTTTAGCGTCACGCCACTCGAGGAAGGAATACAGCTTGATGGGTCTTGTCGTAAATATAGCGGTAGATCAAGGCCTGCCGAGTGCGGTGAATCCGCAAGGGTAACCAAGCCACAGACATAGGAGGAAAATCGCGGTGGTTTAAGCCGGTAAGAGTCCAGCACGCCCGTCGTATCCACCATGTGGAACTACCGGGAGGAGTTTAATATGAGTAAAGTAATAAGTAGCTGTTTAAGTCCGGGTTACATCATCAACATCAATAGTTCGTAACAGTTCACTGCTGAACTTCGAGCCTCCCCTACATGAGAAGGACAGCATGAGAGATGGACATCGCAGTTTTAAAAAGGTTTAGGTTTATCAGAGAGCCTACTGCTCAGACAGTTAAATGTGTAGTCCCTTTTTTTGAATAGGAAAATCATCCAATGGCCTCTACCGCCTTGGGTGAGGCGGAGGATTAAACTCATACTGACTAAACACCACCGCGTGCCTAGTCCTGCTTCGAGCCGGAGCCCCGGTAAACTATTATCCGCAGCGGTCTCTTCGGGTACATGACACCCACGGGAAGAATAAGGGTGGAACTGGTGTAAAATGTGTTGTTCTCAGCCGTTATCACCCTAGACCACACATTAAGCATATTTGTTTTAATTCTTTACATAATAGACAATTGTTTTCGTTAAGAGCTGATGTTTTGCAAACAAAAGTCAATGTTAGAACACTACACAGCTAATCATTTACGTTGGGTGGATAGAAATAGATCGCGTTACGTAGTTAATGAAATGTAGTGTAGAAGGTTACATTAAGTGTACTTAATCCGGAGCTGCGGACTGCAGGAGTAGAAACGAGGCGGTTTTTAGTCAGTAAGAGTCTGACACTCTCTATCGTCTCGTCCAAGGCGGTCGAAGCCATTGGATTATTTACACCCCTCAAAAAAAAGGTGTCTTCAATCCAATACTGCGGACTGCCTAGCGGGTTTACCGGGGCTCCGGCTCGAAAAGCAAGAGTAGGAACGGGGCGGTTACGAAGTAAGAGAGTAGTAAGTAGTATAGTAATTATTAAGAAATTATCGACCTAAAATTAAAAAAATACTTGGCTCTATTTGGGTGTTGGTCCCAGTATACTTAGAATCCAGAGCTGCGGACTACTTAGTTTGGTTACCAGGGTTCCGGCTCGAAAAGCAGGAGTAGAAACAGGATGGTTTAAGAGTCTGACACTCCCTCTCGCCTCACCCAAGGCGGTAGAAGTAATTGTAGTATAATCGCCGATAAAAAAAAAGTGGATGCCGTGAACGCCTGTCATAGCAAATTACAATCATTCATTAGGTAATTCCGAGTACATCACCGGTAGGTACCGGAGGTAGTCAAAATAATTAAGATCTAACTAACTGGAGTACCTTAAAAGGCGAGTTCCTACACGTAATGTTCCCTAGACTAAACTAAACTCACTCACAAATAAACAAATTTCTACAAAAATATCTCAAGTATTCGATGCACACGTTTTTCAGCACTATGCAATCTGAAAGTCAAGGCACGTGCTGTTACATGCCAGAAATAACCCACGATCAATAAGAATACAGGTTATAATTAATCACACTATTTCAGTAAACAGCAGCTCATGTAGTGTAGATGTCCAGTCAACAAGGATGTAGCGTAGACTGTCCAGGCGACACACGTACTTAGGTATCGTCATGAGCTAATGTTCACATGTAAACAGCAGCTCATGTAGTGTAGATGTCCAGTCAAAAAGGATGTAGCGTCGACTGTCCAGGTGACACACGTACTTAGGTATCGTCATGAGCTAATGTTCACATGTAAACAGCAGCTCATGTAGTGTAGATGTCCAGTCAACAAGGATGTAGCGTAGACTGTCCAGGCGACACACGTACTTAGGTATCGTCATGAGCTAATGTTCACATGTAAACAGCAGCTCATGTAGTGTAGATGTCCAGTCAAAAAGGATGTAGCGTAGACTGTCCAGGCGACACACGTACTTAGGTATCGTCATGAGCTAATGTTCACATGTAAACAACAGCTCATGTAGTGTAGATGTCCAGTCAACAAGGATGTAGCGAGGTTGACTGTCCAGGCGACACACCCCAACCAACAAAAGTTAGTTTTATAGAAGGCCATAGAACGTTTTGTAAAAACTAAACGGTGGTCAAATAAAAGGCCAAAGAAGGTGCATCTACAAAGAAAGTGGCGCAATTATATCTCCATTCAGTGTTAAAGTAGAACTATAAGGGTATCAGGCATGACAATTTTGTGATATATAAGCCACCGCAGCACTACTAAAGTGTTTTTGGGTACTGTCAAAGAGTTCATGATTCCATTACATCACTAAAATTCATCATTCATTCATTTTACATTCGTTCACGTCGCTGCAGTGTCTCAGTGTTTTAGAAGAGAAATAAAAAAATAAGAAAAGTGACAGGGTATCGTGGTGACTAAGATATTATTTTGTACTTAATCGAATTATTCGTCTCTTACGAGGAAAATGTTGTGCGACTGTAATTTTACTGATAAACTATGTATGGATTTACGACATATTTGAATGCCCCCTTCGAATTAATGAGCTTTTACTAAAATAATTTCTTATTTTAAGTTATAAACATAGTTCCAGCTTCCTTAACTCTACTATAGTACTCATTATGATAGATTACATCCACCATTACATGAAATTAGGGTTCCTTTTGAGCTTGTTTGTTATTTTTGTTTTATTTTTTGTCCTTATTCCATAAATATGATGAATACTTTTGTTAATGAATAAATGTTATGGTTTATAAATCTGTGTAGGTACTACGTATGACGTCAGAGAAGTATAACTACATACATACATATCGTCACACCTTTAATCCCCGAAGGGGTAGGCAGAGGTGCACATTATGGCACGTAATGCCACTGTGTACACCCACATTTCACAATTATTTATATTGTAAGTCCCATGTAATATGTGGAAAGCCTATTGCCATATACCGGGCACATTTCCAGACTCCGTGCTACTACTGAGAAATTTTCGAAAAACCGAAAAAGGCTCAGCAATACTTCGCCCGACCCGGGAATCGAACCAGAGACCCCTTGCCCGGCAGTCGCACTTGCAACCACTCGACCAACGAGGCAGACTTTTTATTGCTTCGTGTGAAATATTATAATTAATAGCCCAATGCTTCAAACCATCTCGTAGTTGCTGGTTTTTTTTTTCAGTCGAATCAATCAAACAATCTGAAAAACTGTCACACCTGGAATCGCTGTCCACAAATGAATTATTCTCCATTTCATCACTGACGTGAACTGTATTTTGTACGGAACCATTTTTTATAATTGGGTCTTCAAAAAGAATTATTCAAATCGGACCAGTAGTTCCGGAGATTAGCGCGTTCAAACAAACAAACAAACTCTTCAGCTTTATAATATTAGTATAGATAAAAATATTGTCGCATTAATTACACTGAATCAAAATGTCAATATTGTTGTAGAAGAGCGATAGAAGTGCTTTTACAAAACGGAATTATCATTTAAAAGCATTGCTAGCCTACCTTTATACACAATAATAATGTTTTAAAACACATAAGATCTCCGTTATAGTACTGTTGTGTAATAGAGGAACTATAATAGTTATAAAAAAACAATCTGCTTCTAAAAAGTGTATTTGTGATATAAGTTTATCACTACAGCTATAATGGGCATTAACAACCCTTTATAAGACAATTAAGCTATATAAATATAATTTGAAACTCAGCTGTATCACCAAATCACTCCGATGTAGACTTTTTGTGCCCACTATATTACTGTGTACTGTAACGATGATCTTAAAACCCTCAATATCGTAATATCGTCCTATTCCTGAGTTGTCATCTCTACTTTAACAAACGACACATAGGAGTTCGTTTCGAACCTTTATTGCGCAAATTAGGCGCATTAGGGTGACAGTCAAAACTGTTATGAAGTTCAATTGTTGTATACTAGTAACAATGGAGGTTGCTATAACGCCTGACTATAACAGCTATATAAAGTCGTGAAGTAAACCTTTACATCAACTATTAATAGGTCGTTTTTGCTATATAAACTTATAGAGCCAAACTGTGTTGTCAAACGCTTTTACACAACAATCAGTCACCACTAAAACCTTTATACATCATTTACTCAGCTTTTTTGAGATATAAGGTTTGGTTATAGGGCAAAATTGTTAGTTGGGACGTACTTAGGTATCGTCATGAGCTTATGTTCACATGTAAACAGCAGCTCATGTAGTGTAGATGTCCAGTCAACAAGGATGTAGACTAGACTGTCCAGGCGACACACGTACTTGGGTATCGTCATGAGCTAATGTTCACATGTAAACAGCAGCTCATGTAGTGTAGATGTCCAGTCAACAAGGATGTAGCGTAGACTGTCCAGGCGACACACGTACTTAGGTATCGTCATGAGCTAATGTTCACATGTAAACAGCAGCTCATGTAGTGTAGATGTCCAGTCAACAAGGATGTAGCGTGGACTGTCCAGGCGACACACGTACTTAGGTATCGTCATGGGCTAATGTTCACATGTAAACAGCAGCTCATGTAGTGTAGATGTCCAGTCAACAAGGATGTAGCGTGGACTGTCCAGGCGACACACGTACTTAGGTATCGTCATGAGCTAATGTTCACATGTAAACAGCAGATCATGAAGTGTAGATGTCCAGTCAACAAGGATGTAGCGTGGACTGTCCAGGCGACACACGTACTTAGGTATCGTCATGAGCTAATGTTCACATGTAAACAGCAGCTCATGTAGTGTAGATGTCCAGTCAACAAGGATGTAGCGTGGACTGTCCAGGCGACACACGTACTTAGGTATCGTCATGAGCTAATGTTCACATGTAAACAGCAGCTCATGTAGTGTAGATGTCCAGTCAACAAGGATGTAGCGTAGACTGTCCAGGCGACACACGTACTTAGGTATCGTCATGAGCTAATGTTCTATGATATAAAATTGTTATAAATCCTTTATTTCACCTTAGTAAGCGTTTGTCTATTAGCTCCCCTCTTGGATGTGATCCAAAGAGCGTCGAGTATATATTGCTTGTCAAAATTTAAGTATGCAGATAACAGAACGGTTATTTGAATTGCTAGAGATAAAGTATTTATAATTTTAAAGCAACTAATATTATATTTATTGCTTCCTAGTTTATTTGTAAACTAATCGAAATAGATAGATGATTTGTTCACATTAATATAGCCGACTTGCTAAAGGTCGTACGTACGCAATGTGACTTTTTCCGAGTTATATGTACTTTCTAAGATTATTTAGACACCACTGACAAACGGTGAAGGAAAACATCGTGAGGAAACCTGGGCTTATACTTTCTAATTATAAGTTTGAAATCGCCAACCCGCATTGTGGAAATGTGATGATTAATTCTTTCTGGCTTGAAAAGAAGGAGTAGGAATGCGCCCGGATGGGAGAAATCATTGGATAATCCCCCCAAAAAAGGTAAAGTACATTTTAATTAGGTACTAACTAATTTACCAAGAATGATGAAAATCAAAACATTGATGACGTAACGAATCATTTACGTTGGCATATTGTAAACTATGAAATTGACTAGTAATGTGATCATTCCGCGAATTTGCAAGGAAACTATCTGTCTAATGTGTTTTGGTATGTCTTTGATATGTAGTTAGAATTTGTGGTATTTTCCCTAAACATTGTAATTACTGCCTCGTTCGTTCAGAAGTCTTTTTTTACGTTTGATGGGTCGACGTTTGGCCGCTATCTCGCCTGATGGTAAGTGATGATGCGGCCTACGATGGAGCACGTCTGTCCATAAGCAACCTATTCACTCGGGCCTTGAAGACACCCAGGTTAGACACATTAGGAAACACAGTCGCAAGTGGGACTGCCGGACGAGGGGTCTTGGGTTCGATTGCCGGGCAAAGTATTACTGGGGAAAGTAGTACTTTTTTCGGTTTTTCGGTGGCTGCCGCGCAACGAGTCGCGGTTTTAATTCCCACCGGAACAACTTTTGGATCGACAAATTGTTGTTTCGTGTCTGGGTGTAATGTGCATGTGAACTTGTTTGTATGTTTGTAAACGCACCCACAACACAGGATAAAACTACAAGTGTGGGGCAACGTTTAAAAATAATAAGTTTAGAAAATCAACCAATGACTTCTCTCGCCTTGGGCGAGGCGAGGGAGAGAGAGTGTCAGGCCTTACTGACTAAAAACCACCCCGTTCCTACTCCTGCTTTTCTCATTGCAGCGGTAAGTCCCTCTTTAAGAAGTGGCCTTGGCGTCCTTACCTACATGACGCAGGTGCTTACCGGAGAGGTTTGCCGGTGCTCCGGCTCGAAGTAGAAGTAGGAACGGGGTGGTGATTAGTCAAGAAGAGTCTGACAATCCCTCTCGCCTCGCCCAAGGCGGGAGAAGTCATTGAATGATTTTTCTACGTTTAAAAAATAAGCTGGAGGTATCGTGCACCTCTGTCTACCTCTTCAGAAATCACAAGGTGTAGTGATAGTTACATTATGTTTAAAAAAAAAAACAAATAACATCATACAGAATCACTGAAATAGTTGCCAAATTACTGAAACGTATTCAATTGTGTACGTTGTGTTGCGAAGAATTTTTCAGCAATTTTTTTTTATTGTTAGAGATATATTTATGTGACGTTGAATGAAAACTGAAATTGCGCGATGTTGCTATGTAGTTGCGAAAATGAATTTTTCAGTATTCGGTTTGCCTTTTTTTTAACGTTGATAAGTCTGCGTTTGGCCACCAACCCGCTTACTGCCAGGACGGCGAAGCGAAGATATGGCCGAAGATGGAGCACACAGACTTAGAAAGTACCTATGCACTCTGACCTTGAAAAGACCCGGTTGTATTTCTTCCTTTACAACATTTGTCCACGATTATGAGTTATTTATGGTATTTTTATGATTTGAGGTTTTTTTTTTGATATTTTTGTATGTAATATGTATTAGGTTATTCACCCTAGTTATGTTTAGATATAGTTTATGAGTAAGTGCTATGATTTTGTGACTGTTGGGTTATTTTATGACATATACCGGTAATCGCCGTCGCCCATGGACACTTGAAACACCAGAGGCGTTACATTGGGGCTTGTGCTAGGAGATTGGGGATTAAAGATTGAGAATTGAGGATTGGGAATTGGGGATTAGAGATTGGAGATTGGAGATCTGAGTTTGGAAATTGGAGATTTGATATTCGGTATTTGAGATAAAAAATTGAGATTTGGGATTAGGGATTTGGCTTTAGGGCAGAATATAGGACCTACGGTAACCCTACTCACACAATACAACCGTTGTTTCACGCCCATTTCTAATCAGGCCATGGTATAACTCCGGTGGAACCGACACATTCACACCGAAGCATGGTGCACCCACATGACTACATTCAAAGATGGGAAACCCCATGAAATCCGATCAGGCTATTAATAAAAGCAGTTGCAACATCCAGCGAGTGATGAACTCCGGTTTACTGAAGGAATTTTAAACAAACGTCGTATATTTAGATACTCTCTTGTGCAATATTTATTTATTATTGGTCGGTCGTGCTTTCTCTTAAACCTGTGGGTATATTTGTGGATCGTTGATGATCCAGGATCCGGAGCTGTGGACAACGTAACATGTTACCGGGGCTCCGGCTCAAAGCAGGAGTAGGAACGGGGTGGTTTTTAGTCAGTAAGAGTCTGATCTGACACTCTCTCTCGCCTCGACCAAGGCGGGAGAAGTCATTGGATGATTATCCCCCCTCAAAAAAAAAAAAGCGGTGTCTATCGACCATTGAGTAAGGTGTCTTAGGTTGTGTTCTTGGGATGGGTAATAGGGATGATGACAGGGTGTAAACAGTAGAAATTTATTTAGTCCGTTATGAAAAAATAAAATTATACAATAAGCCGGTAAACGAGCTGACGGATCACCTTTTGGTAAGCAATCGCCGCCGCCCATGGGCACTTGAAACACTAGGGGCGTTAGAAGTGCGTTGCCGGCCTTTTGGTGGTTAGGAATTGAAGGGAATAAAGTTGGGAAACCCGGGTTCGAGAAGATTGGGAAGTGGGGAATTGGGAATCCAGTAACCTCACTCACACAAAGAAACACAACGCAAGAGTTGTTTCACGTCGGTATTCTGCTCTGCCGTGTATCACTCCGGTCGAGCCGGCCCAGCAGTGCCGAAGCATGGCGAGCCCACAGTTGTTGGGAGGCTAATTGATATTAGAGATATTTTTTGGCGATATTGAGTTATCACTAGAATGAATACTAGAATGATCTAGGTATACAACATACCTACATCATTCAATGGAGAAATCATCGGTGATTCCCAATACATATATAAATTAATATCACAAAAATGTCGCTTAGATCAATTAGCCTTTCAACCATCGATATTTGATATCGATATTTTTTAATTTCAATTAAATGAATAAACATGCTCAATATCCCGTCTCAAGTTTTTTTCTAATGATATTGTTAGGGATCATGTCAGTTTAAAACTTTATAACATCGGTATATATTTCGAAGATAACACGAAAGAATAAAATAAACTAAACAGCATTTATTTCTAGAAAATATGACTATGCTAGGCTAAGATGGTGCATTCTATTATTATTTTTATACACAACTGTTAGTACATATCTACCTCTCAACGTAATCAAAGTGTTAGAAAACAGACCGACATTTTTTCACTTGGTTTTTCCATTAGTAAATTTTACTAAAGGTGAACTCTCTACTCTTCATTTTAATCTTAGTATCTTACTAAAATTATTGTATGTATGTTTGTCACTTAATCACGTCAAACCGGCTGAAGGGATCGGGATGAAATTTGAAAAGGGGTAGATTATGGTCTAGATTAACACATAGGATACTTTTTATCCGACGGAAACATTGGTAGAAGCTAATCATTATCAACCATCCGTACCAAGTACTGGTCTGACACGCTGCTCATGATGAAGAGTCCCTCTGTGACTTGAAACTAGTAGAGCTTTTCTCTATTAATGTACGTGAGTAAACCATGAATTTAGAATTGATTTGATTGAACCTACCGTATAAGGGTTGGACATCGAGGTATAAAATGTTCAGGTTTATCAAAGAGTTTACCGGAGCTCCGGCTCGAAAAGTAGGAGTAGCAACGGGGTTGTTTATAGTCACTAAGAGCCTAACACTCCCTCTCGGATTTGCCTCCCTTGAAAAAAGCCCTTGTATAATATCGCACACTAGGTACATTTCCCAAAGAACAACAAACGTGGTCATATTTATACCGATGTGAACAAAAAACGTCTATTTGTGTTGCCACGAGTGTGTACACGTGATGAGGCGAGATGAGGTTTTGTTTATGTATTCTGAAACTTTCAGTACGCATGCGTGGCGAGACATACTCGTCAGTAACACGTAGTATAATGTTTTCAGACATTATAATACAAATATTATGTACTTTAAAAAAAAACGTTGCCCCGCTCTAGTATTTCCTCCTGTGTCGTGGGTGCGTTTACAAACATACAAGTTCACATACACATGACACCCATACCCGAAACAACAATTTGTGAAACACACAAAGAGTTGCTCAGTGCGGGAATCGAACCCGCTACACGTTGCACGGCAGCCAGTTGCCCAGCCACCGCGCCAACCGTGCAGTCAGTCTTTAAAAAGAAAGAGAAAGAGAAATATTATGTACTAGTGACCAGCCCCAGCTTCTTTACAAATGGTGATATATTACGCATATATTATACATATAAACCTTCCTCTTGAATCACACCATCTTTAAAAAAAATCCGCATCAAAATTAGTTTGCGTAGTTTTAAAGATTTAAGCATACAAAGGGACGTAGGGGCAGAGAAAGCGACTTTGTTCTATACTATGTAGTGGTATTACGCTGTCGTTTACATTTGTATGGGACTTATAGCTGGTGGAAAGTGAGTGTATTTTCATGGTATAAGCCGGTTAACAAGCAGACGGATCTCCTGGAAGTAATCGCCGCCGCCCATGGACATTGTTGGGGATTGCGGAGATTAAGAAGATTGGACTGATTAGGGAAGGGACTGGACTACATGGAGGCCTTTTGTCTTGATGTTTTAAACTATTAGGTTCAATTTCACATCTTCTAGCTTCTTACCATGAAATTTTCTTAAAAAACCTTAAAAGTTAAAGTGCTAACCTTAATTTTGCAAGTCGGATAAAATATCTAAAACCTTTTAAGTTCGAAAATCACTGTAATGACACCCGTATCAAAATCGGATCAACCAAATGTGAGATAATCGCACACAGACATGACGGAAAACCATTTTTTTTGGAAATTTGTTAAAAAAGAAGTGTGTAGAAAAGAATTCATTATGCATTACATTTGTATGTACGTACGTAGTGTATGTCTCTGCCAGCATGTTGATGTTTTATTTGTATAGACTTCGTCGAATCAAATGTTTTCATTTAATTTTATAGTCTACGTCTACGATGGAATGCGCGGAAATTGTCCGTTTCAAAGTTTCAATATTTTGAATTTTTGCTTCGAGATATCGTAAAATGACGTTATAGTTTATTCACCTATTTATTATTTAAACTGTAATGACTTTTTTTGTTGCTCTTCTTCCTAAAACCGCTGCAACTCCTGTGCACCAAGTTCTACAGTAGATACAACCATGCAAACACCGGAACACTGAAGTCCAACGTCTCAGGGACATGAATGACTGTCTTGGACCCCGCAACGAAATAAATCAGAAGATATTATTAGAGGAGAAGAAAAAGAAAACTATAGTTTCCACTTCCCTCGGTGAATTTAATGCAGGAGACAGAATGACTTAAGCCTAAAGGCACAAAAGAGACTGCACAACTGAGAGAAGCCCAGTCGCCAAGCACCACGGAAAGACTTAAAACTAAGTGGGTCCTATGTGTGAGCTGTTATACTTGTTCTTTGCCCAGGTTTCCTCACGATGTTTTCCTTCACCGTTTGTTAGTCCTATTTTAAAAGATACTAGCTGACCCGGCAAACTTCGTACCGCCTCAAACATTATTTTTTCTCACCTTTTAGACCTGCCCTGGACTTGCACAAATAATTCAAGACCAAAATTAGCCAAATCGGTCCACCCGTTCTTGAGTTTTAGTGAGACTAACGAACAGCAATTGATTTTTATATATAGAGATTTAAATAAGTATTTCAAAACAAATTATAATGTTTATAAAATCTAAAGTTCTAACCTCAAACCCGAGTGCAAACATTACGTATTCATTAAACTTTTCCCGCGTATTTTTGGTCGATTTAAAATGGCGGCGGTGAAGGTCAATGTCAGGTTAAATACGTTAGAGTTACGCATAGTCTGTGGTGCAGGGCTGGCACGCGTTACTAGGCGAAACTAGTTACTTTAGGAGCGATAAAATAATGCCTTATTACTGAGATTTCTATTTCTAAATATTTTACTATGCCTAGTAAGTTTTATTAATCAGAATATTTTATGAAAACATAAATAATTGCTGGTTATGTTTGCCGCATGTCAGACGAGCGGTAGGCAAAAGTCACTACTGAGTGGAGCCTGAATTGGACATCTATGACAAGGATTGGCCGCAAAAAGATTTGCACATAGAAAAGTGGAAGGAGAGTTTTTTAAACATATTCCTTTCCTATATAAGTAATTGCATCACATATTCACATCGCAAGGGCCACGGCTAACCAAAGGTCCCTTTTCAAACAGGGAAGATTTGGGTATTAATTATCACGCTTCCTCAATGTGGATTTACGATTTAAAAATTATAATTAGAAATTACTCGTAAAGGCACAGGTTTCAATAGAAAGTATACATGTATAACTTGGAAAAAGTCACATTAAGAAGAAACACACCTGCATGAAGCGGGTGTCTTAAGCCTCCGGGCCACCACTATATTGCCATAATCTCTACGCATGGAAGAAATTACCCAGTTAAAGTTAGTAAGTTCAAATGTACACATGTCGTCATGTCTCCCATTGAGGTGTTGGCAGAAACAACTGAACAACACAAGATATCATTGCACGTATGATGAAATTGATGAATTCAGACAGGGCCCCGTATAATAAATAGTTTTGGGCCCTTCTTTTTTATTTTTCCCTTCCTTGCCCTTCCCCCGCACCTTGAGTGATACGAGACAGAGTGTAAGACTCTTACTGACTAAAAAGGTATCTACAGAAACTTCCTTGTCCGGTAAACAACTGCGTCAGGAAGTAATGAGATCTCTCAAGCCACTTGAAGAGGGGATTTATCGCTGCTAAAATAGCTATCCCATGTTTGGAGACCGCATACAATTGATACGGTAGATGCGGTGCTAGCTATGACCCTGATCCTTGATTGTGTAGATGAAGCAGACAGAATTTTCTCAGTTCCAAATATCACCAGATTTCTGCACGTTGGCAGCCCTGTTACCACAGAGTATGTAACACATTAGTCTCCCTGATTTATTCTCATCTCTCCGCTAGAACGGTTTATAAATACAATAATTATTATTTTGTTTTTATATACATTTTCCTGTGACACTCACATACGTTATAATTTCTTTAATTTTACACAGCTTCCTGTTGTCTACTAGACAATATTAAGTTGTAAATTTAATGTAGATGACATGCTCTGTCTTCGGTGTGCAGTGATTATGAAAATGCGGAATTATAACCATAGTGTCCCTGTACTGTCATTGGGCATTTTATCATTTTCTATTTTGGAAACTGGATGGGTGTTTAGGCGTAATGAGTCGGAAAAATCTTTCTATTCGACATCAACAGGCTTCTTCTACATAAAAGATGTTTGCCATAATCTTTTCAATAGGCAGGTGGGTTGAAGATTTTTAAAATGATTAAGTTTATCAGAGAGCGGTGCTGCCCGACCTGTGTCCCTTTTTTTGGGAGGAGAAAAACCTCCAGTGACATCTCCCTCCTTGGGCGAGGCGCAATGGAATGTCAAACTCTTACTGACCACCCCGTTACTACTTCTGCCTTCCGAACCGGAACCCCGGTAATATACTAGGCAGTAGGCTCTAGGCCGACATCAGCCCTACTGGGCCCTATCTGTGGTGATAGATCTATGTCCTTTAGTTGCCACTCACAACAACCACTGAATAAATACAAGTAAAAAAACACAGACAATGAAAAATACTTCAGATTAATTCTAAATGCACTATCGTAAACGATTGAGTTGTCCGCCCACATATCTGAATTTACAACAAAAGCGTCTATTTTCGACAGTGGCGCCGCCACACTTTACCGTTTCGCAACGTTTGACGGCTGAACGGTTGCTAGTTTACATTGACTGACTGCAAATATAAATTGGAAAATTTTGGTATTACTGATGCAACATAAATAGGCAACAGGTATAGAGACCAGACTGGCGATATATTAAAGAAGGGCCAAATTAAAAGTACCTTTAACCGACGAGCATGCATGAAAAGACTGATGACGGTTGATGAAGCGAAAGAGGTGTATAAGATTCGTAGCAATTGGCTGTCCATGGTTTCTATAACTACATGAGAGACGTTCTGAAGTTATGTATGCATATATGATGCAACATACAGGTTTTATATGGGATGGACGGCAAACGAGCAGACGTATCACCTGATAGTAGGCAATCAGCGTCGCCCATCCATGGATACCAGCAACACTTTTTTTGAGGGGGAAAATCATCCAATTACTTCTCCCGCCTTGGGCGAGGCAAGAAGGAGTGTCAGACTCTTACTGACTAAAAACCACCCCGTTCCTACTCCTGCTATTCGAGCCGGAGCCCCGGTAAACACGCTAGGTAGTCCGCAGTTCCAGATCAGGCGTCAGTCTCACTGGGCCTCATTTGTGACACACGCTCTGGTGATGTAAATCACGTAGCAAGAGAGCATCTGGTCGAAACAGCCCATTCGTGCTAAAGGATGGCTCTTTTTAAATAGATTTCACAGCAAAAATATTTTGTTTAATGGTAACGATGGACCGTCAATTTTAAAAGGTAGGTAAACCTATTACAATACTTTTCACAAACGGAACAATGAACTATGTCTAGAGACAAATACCCCATCTTATTTCAAAGCCAAATAGGTCAGAATCTAGTATTAACAGACGATCTAGTTCTTAAACGAAATCTAGACAAAAATCCAGGAAGTATCACTCAACATCACTCATATATGTCAGTCTGTTGGCACTGTATCCCGTCAATTTCGGGGAGTGTCAGTCTTCCTACAAAATAATGGCGCAATTAGGTAGTTTCCTAAACGGTCAGCTACGCAGTCGAGCTACCTCTAGTGTTGCAAGTATACTTATATACTTTTTTCTTCTCCTCTAATAATATCTTCTGATTTATTTCGTTGCGGGATCCAAGACAGTCATTCATGTCCCTGGGACGTTGGACTTCAGTGTTCCGGTGTTTTCATAGTTGTATCTACTGTAGATCCTGGCTTACAGGAGTTGCAGCGGTATGGGAGGTTGTGGCGGGTTTGTCCCAATAAAAAAAGTGTACTTAGGGTGTGCATTTTTCGCCAGGGATGCTACTAAGATGTAATAGCTAAACTGTGAAACTATGTGACCGTTTCTGCTGATACTAAGCTATGTAACTGTGCTGTGCTAGGAACTATTCGATGTATCAATAGTAAGGAAGCCATCCATAGCACACATTCATAGCAAAAATCTTTCTATATAAAAAAATTACTGCACAGTTAGCGCGGTGGCACGGAGTAACTCTTTGTGTGATCCACAAATTGTTGTTCCGGGTCTGGGTGTCATGTGTATGTGAACTTGTATGTTTGTAAACGCACACACGATACAGGAGACAATCCTAGTGTGGGGCAACGTTTAATAAAAAAAAGACAAATAAACTTAGGAAGCATCGCTCGACACTACTCATCTGTCTGTCAGTCAGTCTGTATATCAGTTCTATGTCAGACGTTATACTGTTGGCACCGACTACTGCACTGTATCCGTGCGAGAACTCCGAGAGAAACACAGTAACAGGGCAATGTCATGTTAAACACTGCGTGGGAACTGTGACCTTTAGTTTCCGGAGTTTATTGGCAATAAACTCCAGGTAACAACAGTGTAGAATACATTTATCAGTAGCCCTGCTCCTCCCGCGGGTGTCGTATACCCGACGATTTGTTTATATCACACACACACACGTCCCGCCTTTTATCCCCAAAGAAGTAGACAGAGGTGCACATTACGACACGTAATGCCACTATACAATGTACACCCAATTTTCACCATTTATAGGGGGTAAGCCTATTGCCATATATTGGGCACAATTCCAGACTCCGTGCTACTATTGAGAAATTTAATAATTTAATTAAAATCCGAAAAATGCCCAATAATACTTTGTCCGACCCTGGGATCGAATCCGAGATCCCTTGCCCGGCAGTCGCACTTGCGACCCTGCTCGTCCGACATGCAGCAGACGTGACCAGCCCAGTTCCACTTTAAACTTGCGGCTTTAGCCGTCATAAATGACCAACGTCAGTCATTTAAGTTTTCTTTTAAGTGGTTTAATTAAACATTAAATGTCTCTGAATACGGCAGTAAGTATCCAATGTCCTCAATAACAAAAAAGCTAACAATAAGGACGAAACTCATTTGAACGTCACTCAGTTTCGCATAAAAACATCAACGCAAAACAACATTAAACATTCAAGCAAAAATAAACTTTATTGACATTGAAAATGTATGTGAACAAGTCGGAAATAGCATTCGCTAATCCTACTTTACATTTGGCACAGTTGTGCCATATACCGGTCATTATGTGCCAAACAATAAGGAGCTTTATTTACAATATTAATAAAATTTAAACTCCTTTTACTGCAGTCTTCGGTGAGTTTGCATTACGTTTAAAGTAATCGAAACGAGAGCGCGTTCGGCGCTCTGATTGGCCGGTTCGAATAAACCAACCAATCAGAGCACTGAATGTGCTCTCGTTTCATTTTCGTTCAACGTGAAGTAAAATCGTACTAAGGGATCGTAATTAAGGTTCCCGGGTCGAGTTATGTCTAATATCAACCTGTCAGATCACATCATCAGCCTATAAGTGTCCATTGTTGACCAAGTCGATATCAGTATCGGTCTGAAAAATACTATGCTGAAAACTGCATCAAGATAATCACCCACAAATATACATACATACAGGTGAAACTAAGAACCTTCTTTTGTTTTAAGTCGCTTAAAAAGATTTTAAATTAAAATTATTTTTTACTTATGAACAGTACACCTCTCATATCTAACAACATATCTTTAAAACTACTCATAACCTAGTCAGCTAATTATATGCGTGGCCTATATACTGTACATAGGGAGGTCAGTGACCTGCATGATACATGGCAATGTGTCAATTATCAAGAGCTACTGCTACAATCATCATTGGCATACATATAAATAGTATTCATTCATTAAATATCGATATAATAGGTACTAGTAATGTTTACCGGGGCTCTCGCTCGAAAAGCAGGAGTAGAAACGAGGTGGTTTTTAGTCAGTAAGAGTCTGACACTCCCTTATATAAATAGTATTCATTCATTAGATATCGGTATAACTATAGATATATGAGTAGGTACTAGTAATGTATCGATTTATCATGTATTTTTTATACAAAAGCTTAAAAAAGAAGATGGTAGGAAGAACGTGACGTGACACAAATAGGATTGGCTGCAAAAAGCTTTATACAGAGAGTTGAAGGAGGGTAGGGAGGTAATGAATGGAGTTTCTTGCTCGTTCTTCTCCATTCGAAGCTACACTTTGGAACGAGCGCCTAACTTCACTGGCAGACAGACCGACAAACTATCGTTTATTTCTTTATTTGTTGACTTTTCAAAAGTACCGAAGTAATTTAATTTGAAGAAATGATTTGCCTTTGAAGGTATTTCAGCTGCAATGGAACGACCATTGCTGAAAATGATGTATTATGAACTAACTGCCCGCGGCTTCGCTCGCGAGGATTACAGACTTTGTGACTAATTAAAGTACCCTAAGTCACACCTTAGTAGATAAGCTGCCAATACAATTCCCGTCAAAACCGCTAATGTGTTCTATGTGTTATTTATCAGACCATAATTATCTACCCTTGTTCCAAAATTCATCCCGATCCCTTCAGCCATTAAGACGTGCTTGAGTTACAAACATACATACAAACATATATCATTCACATTTATAATATTAGAAAGATACCTAACAAAATTAGATTCGATTGTCACACGGAACAATTCTTGGAATGACCCACAAATTATTGTTTCGGGTTTGCGTGTCATGTGTAAATGATCTTGTATGTTTGTACGCACTCACGACACAGGAGAAAATCCTAGTGTGGGGCTATAATTAATTTAAAAAAGTTCTTAAAGTCCAATAAATTGCGCATAAAACAAATAAACACAAAACAAAACAAGGACCTACACTAATTATGGACATTCACGCAAATCTTCAAGAAACGCATATTCATCGCTTTTGAAATGAATCCAGAATATATTTTGGTCAACGAGTCAGGAGGATATTGACCTCCCAGGTGATCGCCTCCTCCTAGGAAACACATACAGTATCTAGGACAAACGGAAGTCTACCTCTTGGCATAAATGTGAACGAGTCATTGTTACCAAAAATGTAGAATGAAGAAATAATTAAACAATAATATAAAAATAAGTCGGGTAGTCGCTATAACTCTAGAACGAACGAACTGATTTCTACGGTTATGCATTCGTTGGAATGGTCTCGGGCACCGCGAAGTTTATAGCAAAAAAAAAAATCAGGAAAAAATCAAGAAAAATGCAGGAAAACAGCTAAAATCATTGGTGGCGAAACGGAGTTCGCCGGGTTTGCTAGTTACTCATGAATATGTATCCCCAAGACACATTAAAATCCGGAGCTGCGGACTACCTAGCGGGAGAAGGACCATCAAAACCATGTAACCAAGAATTGTATTGTGAACCTGATTGGAAAAGAGTAACCTATGGAGTTTCTTGCTCGTTCTTCTCCATAGGAATCTACACTTTGGAATGAGCAAATAGAGCAACTAAAGGACTGACCGATAGATAGACATTTTGCTTTGACGTTCAAAAGTGCCTTCCCGGTCTATTTGAAATAAATAACTTTGATTTTGTCTATGAATTTGTAGGAACAGGGTGGTGTTCAATCAGTAAGAGTTTGACACTTCCTCTCGCCTCGCTCTACGCGAGAGAAGTTAATGGATGATTTTCCTCACTTAAAAAGAACGCCTTTACAATACAATCAATACTACAATTAAATACTATAGTAAAAAAACAATGCGAGTAGAGGCGCCAAACTAACTGCGTGTAGTCAGACGAGATGACACGTGACCAACAGACAGCACGAACTATTTTTATACAGACGTTATTGACTCTAAAACATCAACATATGAATAGTTGTTTTGTTACATGAGAAGGCCCATCTATCTGCCAAGAGTTTAAAGTGTACACTCAACAAGGATGTAGCGTAGACTGTCCAGGCGACACACGTACTTAGGTATCGTCATGAGCTAATGTTCACATGTAAACAGCAGCTCATGTAGTGTAGATGTCCAGTCAACAAGGATGTAGCGTAGACTGTTCAGGCGACACACGTACTTAGGTATCGTCATGAGCTAATGTTCACATGTAAACAGCAGCTCATGTAGTGTAGATGTCCAGTCAACAAGGATGTAGCGTAGACTGTCCAGGCGACACACGTACTTAGGTATCGTCATGAGCTAATGTTCACATGTAAACAGCAGCTCATGTAGTGTAGATGTCCAGTCAACAAGGATGTAGCGTAGACTGTCCAGGCGACACACGTACTTAGGTATCGTCATGAGCTAATGTTCACATGTAAACAGCAGCTCATGTAGTGTAGATGTCCAGTCAACAAGGATGTAGCGTAGACTGTCCAGGCGACACACGTACTTAGGTATCGTCATGAGCTAATGTTCACATGTAAACAGCAGCTCATGTAGTGTAGATGTCTAGTCAACAAGGATGTAGCGTAGACTGTCCAGGCGACACACGTACTTAGGTATCGACATGAGCTAATGTTCACATGTAAACAGCAGCTCATGTAGTGTAGATGCAGTGGCGTAGCGTGAGTGTCGGCCGCCCGGGGCGGAAGACAATTTTGCCGCCCCCTTATTTAGGTATTTTAATTTAATGTATACTATACATTCATCATCATCAGCCGAGAGACGTCCGCTGCTGAACAAAGGCCTCCCCCTTGGTCCTCCACGTAGAACGACAAGCCGCCACCTGCATTCACTGGCTCCCCGCCACTCTGACGATGTCGTCGGTCCACCTAGTGGGAGGTCTGCCCACGCTGCGTCTTCCGGTCCGCGGTCGCCACTCAGTCACCTTCCTGGCCCAGCGGCCATCAGTCCTCTGAACGACGTGGCCTGCCCATTGCCACTTCAGCCTGCATATTTTGAGAGCTATGTCTGAAACTCTTGTTCTTTGGCGAATTTCCATGTTTCGGATTTTGTCGCGCAAAGATACTCCGAGCATAGCTCTCTCCATCGCGCGCTGGGCGACTCTGAGCCTTTCTAAAAGGCCAGCATTTAGGGACCATGTCTCAGTACCGTACGTCATCACTGGCAACACACACTGGTTGTACATCCTGGTCTTCAGACACTGCGGGATTTTTGATGAGAAGACTTCATGTAACTTCCCAAACGCTGCCCATGCGAGTTGGATTCTTCGGGCGACCTCTTTCTCGAAGTTGGACCTACCTAGCTGGATGATCTGACCCAGGTATGTGTAGTGGTCTACAACTTCGAGTATATCGTTCCCAACGATAACCGGTACAGGTGCATCATGGACATTTGACATGGTTTTTGTCTTGTCCATGTTCCTTTTAAGGCCCACCTGTTGGGAAACGGTATTGAGGTCGCTGAGCATGGTGTTCAGCTCTTCCAGCGACTCTGCCATTACGACTATCTCATCGGCGAAACGGAGATGAGTGATGTATTCGCCATTAATGTTGATGCCGCGTCCGCTCCAGTTCAAGAGGTTAAAAACGTCCTCCAGTGCGTTCGTGAACAGTTTCGGAGATATCACGTCTCCCTGTCTCACGCCCTTCCGCAACTGGATTGGCCCCGTAGTCTCTTCCTGGAGTCGGATACGGATTCATAATAGAGACCTTTTCGGCAAGAACAGTCATAAATCAGAGCACTCCCCGTGGTATAGGTGATAGAAAATGCACAACGAAGCTACATATCTACGCATTGCCAAAGTGTTAAGTCGGTTTTAAATTTCCTGACACTCAACAATCCGATTCGCACGCCGCTGAACGTGGTCCAGAGGATGAACCTGGTACTTGGGTGCCCCCGCCCACAGATGAGTAGTATTCCATGTCGGGGCAGAACCTGCATCTTATATAGAAGCAGGCGATGGGCTGGAGTAAAATACTGTCTCGATCTGTTGAGCACACCAAGCTTTTTCGAGGCTAATTTAACCTTATCCGCTAGATGGCCACGGAACTGGACGTCGCTCTAAATGTTGATGCCAAGTATCCCAAATATCCGGCTCGAAAAGCAGGAGTAGAAACGGGGTGGTTTTTAGTCAGTAGGTAAGAGTCTGACACTCCCTCTCGCCTCGCCAAAGGCGGGAAAAGTCTTAGGAAGATTTCCAATACCGACTGAGGCAGTCAGGGGTACTTTGAAACTGACGTGAGACAACCAACGGCAGTTTAACGGCAGTCTTAACGGTAAACTCGCAGTCTTAGTAGGGTTAAACTGGAACAAATTAAGTTCACCCCAATCTGAGATTCTCCGCAAAGAAGTCTCGATTTCAGACACAAGTCTGTTTCGGTTCTCGTTGACTTTTTCTCAAGAAATGTTAGTGCGGCCGGTATAATAGGCATCACCTGTACTGTCATCCGCATTACAATGAATGCCGCAAATTTGCAACATATAATTGATATGGATAAGGAACAGGGTAGGTGATAGCGTTTACAGACAGAGAGTCGGAGTCGGAGTAGTCCCCGTCGACAACGACCTAAATGCTTCTGTCTGCAAGGAAGCAGTAGACCCATTCGCACAATTTCTCTGGAAGCCCATAGTAAGAAAGCTTCGAAAGAAGCGCTTTATGCCAAACCCAGGCAAAGGCTTTCGCCACGTCCAAGCTCACTGCCAACGCTTCCCCCTTAGATTCGATCGCCTGTGCCCAACGGTGTGTCAGGTAAACCAGAAGATCCCCAGCCCACCGACCTTTACGAAAACCGTATTGTTGGTCACTGAGTAGCTGGTGATCCTCTAGGTACCGCAAGAGCTGGCAGTTGATAATGGACTCCATTATTTTCGAGAAGAGGGAAGTTATGGCTATCGGATTTGTTCGATCGCCTTTTTTAGGAACCAAGGCTCGACTCTGTCTAGAAGTTCTCGGGGCAGGACCACTCGTTTAAGGTTCCATCCCCACTATCACTACTTTCTCCGATCTCTAGTTGCGAAAAAAATATAAAATGGTTGAAATATTTATAAAAAAAATAATTTATTGTTTAAATTTTGCCGCCCCCTAAAAAGTGCCGCCCGGGGCGGGCCGCCCGTGCCGCCCCCACTACGCTACGCCACTGTGTAGATGTCCAGTCAAGAAGTACCAGAATTTTTACTAGGCGACATGGGACGTTGCTGTGTCGTAAATCACGACGTTGAAGAGCTCTAAAGTAATATAGTAATTATATTTTAATTATTAATGATACTCGTGGCATTATATGCACATAGCGACATGCATCCATTGACGTACGTTGCAGTACATATACACATATATTTTAAATCGAGAACTTTGGAATGTAGCGCTGAAAATATTTTCAGTCCAAAATAGTTTTTATTACCTGATTGTGGAAGGTTTTAGGTAGAGCCATGCTTCGGCACGAATTGGCCGGCCGGAGTGATACTACGGCTTTACAGAAAACCGGTATAAAACAACCGGAGTTTTATGTTTCGTCATGTGAGTGAGGTTACTGGAGGCATAACACTTTTCTCCTAACGCCCAATTCGGAAATACTTGACCCTCAAAAATGACACACAAACTTTCGCATTATAATATTAGTAAGACCAGCATAATTATCAACAGTAAGACAGTCCACTGCCGGTTTATGGACCTCCTCTTGGATTTTGTCTGATGGTAAGTAATCGCCGCCGCCCATGGACACTCGAAACGCCAGAGGCAGAGGCGTTACAAGTGCTTGTCGGCCTTTTGGGGGTTAGGAATTTAAGGGTTGTTGGGGAATCGGGGATTGGGAACCTCACTCACACAATGAAATACGTCTGTTTTTAAATGCAATACAAGAAACATTTAAAATCTTTCCGCTGCAGTACATAGCTCCCGACGTATTTTGTTCAGTTTATATTTAGTTTAATGCTCCGCTCATACGAGCATTGTCACATTTCGAGCCGAAATTATTCCGACCAATATTTCGTGGACGCTGCCGTTCGTATTTGTGTCACTAAAGTCAAAGACCTTTAGGGGAAAATAAGGAAATTATATGGTTCTTGTTGAAAGCAGCCAGAGATGTGCTATGAGCTATGCCAAGAAGATGTAATAGCTAAGCTGTGAAACTATGTGACCGTTTCCACCGATACTGAGCTATGTAACTGTGCGAGTAAGATGTCCTATGAAGATGTGCCACCACAAAGTAACTGTACGAGGAAGATGCGCAGCTCGAGTATGCGATGTGTCACTTGTAGGGAAGTCATCCATAGCACGCATCTTTCCATATAAAAAGCAGCTTAACTGAGTCCGTTTCCAACAGTGCTAAGCTATGTGTGCCAATGAAAATATTTAGTTGTATTATGCTTCTGTGGACAAGTACTACTTGTAGTTTCATTTAAGTCATATGAGTGATCTCCATACTGTATATACTTTATATAAATGTAGACTATTTAAACATGAGTTGCTAAGACCAAATAATATTGAGTCGACATTTACTGTCCTGCCAAAATAACACGCAAGAACCATAAATTATATACTACGGCAGACTGTAGTACATATACACGTACGTGTAATATATGTATATATATGTATGACGCATATAATATCAATGTGAACTTGCATCGTCATTCTTCCAGAGTTGCGTCTAAAATTGATCTAGCTTGTTAGATTTCAAATTGCAATATGCGTTTTGTATTTTTTACACAATAAAATTAATTAAGTGCCCTATACTAGGATTCCGCGATCCCCGACGCCCGGAGTGTCTCTCGTGACGGCTGGGGCGTAAGGAGGTTCGTTCCCTCACGCGCCCCGCCTCCTCCTTAGCTAGCATGACTGCTTTGCAGAAGGAGAAGACGGCGTCCGATTCGCACCATGGTCTGAACCAATGCCGGACGCGAGAGGTCGCCGTCGCCGATCACTTCCTTGAGGACACGGCGGTGCTCAGCCCATGCAGTGCACACCACCACCATATGCTCCACCGTATCCTCCGGGTGGTCCTCGCAGTGATGACGTAAGCAGCCGCGTCAGGCGGTAAGTGAGGAGGCCATGGCGTCTCAAGCCACTCCTCAAAGAGGGTTTACCGCTGCAATGACAGCGAGCCCAAAATTAAGGGCTCTAGAACAAGATTTCTACTAGGGAAAGACATCTTCACACTTCTGCTGACGACACAAAATCACGTGTTGGAATGATAGAACACTTGGCTGGAATACATAGCACGTAGTTTGTTTTGATAAATTATATGCTTAGTGTTTGTAAATATACCATTTAAATATACAAACATGTGTATCTTTCAACGTGTACATATATACATATAGTATGTCTTCTTAAGATGCAACGGGACGCCTTTTATCCCCGAAGAGATAGGGGAAGGTACACATTACGGTATTTACTGCCGCTATACAATGTACACCTACTTTTCATCATTTGTGTAATAAGTTCTATGTAATAGGGTGTTAGTCTATTGCCATATACTGGGACAATTCTAGACTCCGTGCTACTACTAAGAAATTTTCCGAAGAAAACCCAGTAATACATTTCCCGACCCGGGAATTGAACCCGAGACCCCTTGTCCGGCAGTCGCACTTGCGACCACTCCACCAACGAGGCAGTCATAAAATCATTCCAGTAATCCCCAAACACCTCCTTTTTTATGGAATAGACCGGTAAACGAGCAGACGTATCACCTGATGGTAAGCAATCGCCGCCGTCCATGGACACTTGAAACACCAGAGGCGTTACAAGTGCGTTGTCGGCCTTTTGGGGGATAGGAATTTAAGGGATGAACAACGGAAAACAGAATAAAACCCAGTAATACTTTGCTTTTTGAGACTCCTTCCCCGGCAATTGCACTTGCGACCACTCGACCAACGAGGCAGTGAGAAATCTAAATGTACATTTTAAAGCAAATTTTATAGCTTTTTAATAACGAAAAAACGACTCAAAATTACTACTATCACGACTTTGGACTTCGCTCACACATAGGGTTGCCAACCTTACTATGTTATACAGTATTGTACTGTATTTCGGGGCTCCATACTATATCTGTTGATGAAATATGATTATATCATGCAAAAATACTATATTTCCGTACGCTCTTTGCTTAGTCAAAATATTTTATATGAATTGCAAAAAATACATATAACACGTGTAAAAATACCTCTATTTATTATTCTTTCTATTTTTTTAGTCTTCCCTACTAAAATACAATATTTTTTAAGCGTACTATATCTATTAGCATCACTTTTGAAAAAAAAACTATATTTTGTCAAAAAAAAAATGCTACCAATTGGCCTATTCACACATGTCTACCTAACCTCTAAAGAAAGCAGACGTTTTTTCCCATAAATATAACTGTTATTATAGTCCATACATACATAAAAACGTAGTACCTATAAAAGATTCACGCGAATCGCTCTCTCGTTATCTAGCAAGCGAGTCGGATCCATCGCTGTGTGTGTTTATGCCAAAACTGCCAACAGCCGTTTTGCTATTAATTATAAGCAGCCGCGTCTTTCCCTGCCCTTCCAAACCAACCTTTTGAAGTTTTTTATCTCTAAACAAAATCTTTTACTACTTGAGATAATATATGTACGTTTTTTTGACAATTATTGTCTACTTTTTCATGGATGTTATTGGATGAGAAAACTGATTGAACATTGTGTGACTAACCGTCAAGAATGGAGCGTATTCCTTATTTAAATGCCGGCAACGCATTTGTAATTCCTTTAGTGTTGCAGGTGTCCATGGGCTTTCGTTATTCTCCTATTATTCCATCAAATCATACCTTTCGTTTTTTAAAGGGAAACTACCTTCATTTTTCAGAACTTCAAAATTAAAATACTATGCTGAACACCAATTGCTAAATCGGTTCAGGCAAACGCTAGATAATCATGCTACAAACATCTAACAAGAACCTCTTTTTTCCTACAAGTCGTAATTTACAAAGTCGAAAGCTAGTGTTGAATTTAAACGTGGATTGAAAGGAAGAGGGGCAGTAACAAAAGGTGTACAGATTGTGTGACGAATGACTATGTAACAAAAAGGAGTTTGTGTATCAGACTCTTACTGACTAAAAACCACCCAGTCCCTAGTCTGTCCTTTTCGAGCCAGAGCCTGCCGTTAATCCCGTTAAGGCAGTCCGCATGACACTGAGTACGTCGATAACGTGTATAAATACAATCAACAATTTTATTAATCAAAAGATATTTTATTTTAGACATTCCTAAATATTTTGCGTAGAATACCAGCGCAAAGCCCTATCTTGAACATGCTGAACTTGTCAGTGTGAAATGATTCACATCGTCAAATGTCTCTATCAACTGGACCTACTTAACATTCCCTCTTTCTTTCGTTTTCTGATAAACTTGATGCTTTTAAACAGTGATTTCTAACTCGTGATAGTTTTAAACAGTAAATAAACTCGTCTCCAAAGCATTGTCAAGTCACTGCTGAACGGTTTGCTATAGTTATCTCGGCAGGCAGGAAGATTAAGGTTTATCAGAGAATGCTGCTGCCTTGTCTCTGTCTCTTAGTCGGGTCCACTATCACCCACGGGAAATTTAGGAAAGGTAGTGATTACAAATCGGCCTCCAACTTATTGGGTTCAGAGAGTGAGAGAACAGAGAGTTTTTTTTAAGGGCGAAAATCATCCAATTTCTTTTCTCGTCTATGGCGAAGAGAGAGGGAGTTGCAGACACTTACTGACAAAAAACCACCCCGTTCCTACTCCTGCTTTCCGAGCCGGAGCCCCGGTAAACCAGCTAGGTAGTCCGCAGCTCCGATTCAGAGAACAGAGATTGCGCCTGTGTTTGCGCACACACTTGTGCTGTGTGCACTATAATATCTCCTGCGTAGTAGGCAAATCCAGTTAGACCACTAAGGAATAGAATTCCTTTTCTTTCTTTCAAGACATTATTGTGTAGATCTCATCGTTACTTCCCATCAGGCAAGATTTGAGGTCAAACGCACTCAAATTTACGTTAAAAATAAAAAAAATAAAAGATAGACTGCCCATCATAATCAAAGTCAATCAATCAAGAGATTTATTAATCGCATCGTCAAAATCACTACGTAAAACTATATTTTGTGCTTTACCAGACAAAAGGAACTAACGAATGATCAAATCCCAAGAACTCTTGCCATTGACTCACGCAGTAATAAAGTAAACAAAAAAGTGTATAAATATCTCCCCATTGGCACAGTTACACGAAACATACGGAAGTAATTAGATAGAATCCACATAACATACATAAATACATATTACCTTGTAATGCAGCATCATACAGCAACATATAAACAGATTATAAGTGTGAGAGAGCCATGCTTCGGCACTGCTGGGCCGGCTCGACCGGAGTGATACTACGGCCGAGCAGAAAACCGACGTGAAACAACGCTTGCGTTGTGTGAGTGAGGTTACCGGAGACCCAATTCCTCCCTTTTCAATTTTCCCAATCCCCGATTCCCCAACAACCCTTAAATTCCTAACCCCCAAAAGGCCGGCAACGCACTTATAACGCCTCTGGTGTTACAAGTGTCCATGAGCGGCGGCGATTGCTTACCATCAGGTGATACGTTCGCTCGTTTACCGGCTTATACCATAAAAAATAAAACAACAAGAAACTACACGTGTCTTCTAAATCACAAAGATTTTACATTCTAAATCCGCGGGACATTCTCTAAATCTATTTTAAAATTGTACTCCATGCTTCTTGTCAAATTTACTCTTGGCAAATACTTCTACAGTTGTTTTTTTATATATTTTCACTTCTAAACGTATCTTTGTCATTTATTTTGTTATATTATGTAAGATTATGGTTGTTACTGCCTCGTTGGTCGAGTGGTCGCAAATGCGTGTGGTCCAGAGGTTTAAGACACCCGTTTCCGTCCTACCAACGGCAAGTACCAATGTGACTTTTTCCAAGTTATATGTACTTTCTAAGATTATTTAGACACCACTGACAAACGGTAAAATCATCGTGAGGAAACCTTACAATTTCTGATTATAAGTTTTTTTTTTTTATGAAACAAGCCGGTAATCGGGCAGACGTATTACCTGATGGTAAGCAATCGCCGCCGCCCATGGACACCAGTGAAACACCAGAGGCGTTACAAGTGCGTTACCGGCTTTTTGGGAGTTAGGAATTTAAGGGTTGTTGTTCGGGAATCGGGGATGGGGAAGATTGGGAAGGGGGGAATTGGGCCTCCGGTAACCTCACGCACACAACGAAACACAACGCAAGCGTTGTTTCACGTCGGTTTTCTGTGAGGCCGTGGTATCACTCCGGTCGAGCCGGCCCATTCGTGCCGAAGCATGGCTCTCCCACACTTGAAATCGTCAACCCGCATTGAGCAAGCGTGGTGATTAATGCTCAAACCTTCTCCGTTTGAGAAGAGGCCTTTGGTCAGCAGTGGCCACTTATAGGCTGTTGATGATGTGATACTTTTAGAAAGAAAAATTCTTTAGTAATCCCACGAATCTATCACTAAAATAACATCATATCGCTTGCACTGACAACCACAAAAACCTACTTAAAAGTAAAGTCAAAGTCAAAATTATTTATTTCAAATAGGAAGGCACTTTTGAACGTCAAAGCAAATATAATAATATTAATAACGTCTGTCTGTCGGTCAGTAATCTAATTACTCTATTTGCTCGTTCCAAAGTGTAGATTCCTATGGAGAAGAACGAGCAAGAAACTCCATAGGTTACTCTTTTTCAATCAGATTCACAATACAATACTTGGTTACATTGTTTCGATTACTTCAACTATGTGAGAACAATGTAAAACTAATATTCAGTCAAAGTGATGTTCTTTTGTTTATAGGTTAACACAGTTGTACATGCATTTTTGTCGGAACGTTGGCACCAATGCATGTGAATGACTTATGTGTTTGTTTCCAAATATCCTAATACCAACACAACAGGTTGATCACCTTTACTCCCACAGTACTAATAGAATCTTTGATGAAATGATTCACATAAGAAATACTATTATTTTTGCCATTAAAAAGCGTTAGAAAGCACTCTAACATTTATTTTAAATGTTGCCCCCACATTAGGATTGTCTCCTGTGTCGTGGGTGCGTTTACAAAAATACAAGTTCACATACACATGACACCCAGACCCGAAACAACAATTTGTGGATCACACAAAGAGTTGCTCCGTGTGGGAATCGACCCGCTATACGTTGTGCGGCAGCCGCTTGCCCAGCCACCACCAACAACAATAATAAGTTCATATCAAAATAATCTAACTTAATGTTCACAACATTGTAAACAGCTTACATGTTACATAGTACACAAGAAGATGACGAGACATATATGGCAAGGATTGGCTGCAAAATGGTTTAAACAGAGAGGAGTGGAAGGAGGGTAGGGAGGCCTTTGCCCTGCAGTGGGACGATCATGGCTGAAATCTAAATCTTACATATAAGATATCTATTAAGATAATTTAGTTTAGAACTTGTGGTACTGGCTTCTAATATTGTATATCAGTAAGTGGGTAACCTATCAATACTAACAATAAAATATGTAGATATTTATTACTTTTTAGTTAATGATTTTGTTTTTACATTTTGAAGTGGGTTTTCGAACACATAAAACGCCGTAAGGAGCAAAAGTGACTGGCGCTACTACTGGACTTAGAATTTACCTTCAACATTTTTTTGTTGGCAGCCAAAGTCTTAAACGCAGTGCTCTTACATATAAACATACATCATATCGTCACACCTATCTCCATATTGGGGTAGGCAGAGACACCAAAAACACGATTCTGACATACATCTTTCGCTTCATCAACATTCACCAATCACTTCACACATACGTCAATTGAGATATACTATTTGTCACGTCAATTACTGACAAAGAAAGGCAAAACAAATACGTCATATACCTGCTTACCCCCACGTTT
The DNA here is from genome assembly GCF_023101765.2 of Spodoptera frugiperda. Taxonomy (NCBI): domain Eukaryota; kingdom Metazoa; phylum Arthropoda; class Insecta; order Lepidoptera; family Noctuidae; genus Spodoptera; species Spodoptera frugiperda. The sequence continues at coordinate 7,159,871 of NC_064232.1, forward strand.
AGAACAATGCTTGAACCTAATGTAGGTCGTTGGTCATTGTACTCCAAATGAGTCAAATTATTTGGGACATTTTTTTATGGTATAAGCCGGTAAACGAGCTGACGGATCACCGGATGGTAAGCAATCGCCGCTGTACATGGACACTTGAAACACCAGAGGCGTTGCAAGTGCTTTGCCGGCTTTTTGGATGGTTAGGAATTTAAGGATTGTTGGGCAATTCAATTGGGAATGGGGTTAATTGGGCCTCCGGTAACCTCACTCACACAACGCAAGCGTTGCTTCACGTCGGTTTTCTGCTCGGCCGTGGTATCACTCCGGTCGAGCCGGCCCAGCAGTGCCGAAGCATGGCTCTCCCACACTTGGTCATTTCGATTTTTGTAGCAACACTTGCTACGGGCTACGAGATTACTACGAAGTGCTACGGTGTACTACGGCGGACCTCTACAGTGACATTTTCAGTGTTTCAGTATTCGTAGCTATTACTTGAGATATGGACGTTTTATAGGATAGTCAACCCTTTTCCTATACAGAAGAATAGATAAATATTTTTTTCAGTAGATGTTTTTACAACGGGTAAAAGGTATTTTTGTAATAACTATCGTGATTCGTGAGACATACTAAATCACGGTTTACTCACGTAAATTAATCGAGAAAAGCTCCTAATTAAGAGAGAAATGTAGCTAGCTTTAAATACATTACGAATTTATAAAATGTAAGTGGTAAGTCACATCAATTGCATTGCGGAATGAGGTGAGCGATGATCCAGGTGACCGAGACGTAAAGTTATCAGCATAAGTGGACTGTACAGACTTCTGCCGTCAAACTATTATAAAAATTTGGTGGGTATATACTATTTTTTTAAAAACATTGCCCCACCCCGTTCCTACTCCTGCTTTTCGAGCCGGAGCCCCGGTAAACCGCTAGGTAGTCCGCAGCTCCGACGCAAATGTAGTGTAGAGTGTCCTCTAGCTTGGTAGAGGGGACCGTGTTTACTCCTGAGCAATAACTGACAAAATCTCAAGCCCCATATCACTAAACATTTTAATATCAACACCATCCAAATTAACTGTTTTGCCTAAATACAAAATCGAACTTCGTACTTCAACAACCGCAAACCGCAAGGTCAATGAAGCAGTTAATCAATTTGTAGAACATAAATAGTATCTTAGTAACAGCTAGTTACCTCGATAATCTTTGTTTACAGTAAAACATAGCATATATATAAACAGTATTATAGTATCGCCAGTTACGTAAGTATCGCCTGAGCGTCGAGGTAAACGAACACATAAATCAAAATATATGTATAGAAAATTATCACATGTAAACAGCAGCTCATGTAGTGTAGATGTCCAGTCAACAAGGATGTAGCGTGGACTGTCCAGGCGACACACGTACTTAGGTATCGTCATGAGCTAATGTTCACATGTAAACAGCAGCTCATGTAGTGTAGATGTCCAGTCAACAAGGATGTAGCGTTGACTGTCCAGGCGACACACGTACTTAGGTATCGCCATGAGCTAATGTTCACATGTAAACAGCAGCTCATGTAGTGTAGATGTCCAGTCAACAAGGATGTAGCGTGGACTGTCCAGGCGACACACGTACTTAGGTATCGTCATGAGCTAATGTTCACATGTAAACAGCAGCTCATGTAGTGTAGATGTCCAGTCAACAAGGATGTAGCGTTGACTGTCCAGGCGACACACGTACTTAGGTATCGCCATGAGCTAATGTTCACATGTAAACAGCAGCTCATGTAGTGTAGATGTCCAGTCAACAAGGATGTAGCGTAGACTGTCCAGGCGACACACGTACTTAGGTATCGTCATGAGCTAATGTTCACATGTAAACAGCAGCTCATGTAGTGTAGATGTCCAGTCAACAAGGATGTAGCGTGGACTGTCCAGGCGACACACGTACTTAGGTATCGTCATGAGCTAATGTTCACATGTAAACAGCAGCTCATATAGTGTAGATGTCCAGTCAACAAGGATGTAGCGTGGACTGTCCAGGCGACACACGTACTTAGGTATCGTCATGAGCTAATGTTCACATGTAAACAGCAGCTCATGTAGTGTAGATGTCCAGTCAACAAGGATGTAGCGTGGACTGTCCAGGCGACACACGTACTTAGGTATCGTCATGAGCTAATGTTCACATGTAAACAGCAGCTCATGTAGTGTAGATTGTCCGATGCACTAAATGCAGTGAGGTAGTCTGTGATTTCTAATAATAATGGTATCAAAACATTATAATTTATGAAGTGCTGAGAGTATGTACTTATCTAAATTGAGCATTTGGATGTAGTTTGTAGTATATTAATAGTTGTTTTGTTGATTCGGAATAGAATAGAATGTGCATCTCTTACTTTGATGTTATTTTCTGAAATGTTGCACATTCCTGCTATGTTCCTCGGCAATGCATCTTTACTGCCATGATAAAAACCTAACTTAATACACTATTAACTCTAGTTTTGAGTATTTTATATAAGAGGCATGCCTGTTGCTTTACACCAGATAAATGATACACAATGATACGGGTGCTATGAAGATGTAATAGCTAAGCTGTGAAACTATGTGATCGTTTCCACTGATTATATTATAGCTATATAGCTGCTCGAGTATGCGTTAAATCGCAATGAATCGCATACTCGAGCCAGCGATCCATAACACGCATGTTTCCATATAAAAACATAGCTTAGTTGAGTCCGTTTTCACCAGTGCTAAGCTATGTGTACCAATAAATATGATTGGTGGAAGCCAAACGCATCCACAGCAACGTGGCATAGCACATCTCTGGTGGAAAAGCACCGAAGCTGCTGAATTCAGAGACTTTCAATTATTACTTACTTAAACTAATTCCTTAGCAACGATTTTATTCCGAAAACAATTGCTAAAGACTGGGTTAAGTAACCATTAAATGCTTGAATACAGCGGGCGGTCAGTCCTTTAAAAACATCATAATAGTTTGCCAAAACAGTTGTCTGTCTGTCTGTGACCGGATTACTCGTGATGAATGATTGTATTTTATGATTACTATGTGCCAAACTGTATTTTAAAACTATAACTAGGTTTAAATTCTTGGTTTTATTCACTGTCTTTGAGAAATCAGTACATAGGTCATGTGCGGCGCCAGTGGATGCAGGTGGCAGCTTGTCGTTCTACGTGGAGGACTAAGGGGGAGGCCTTTGTTCAGCAGTGGACGTCTTCCGGCTGATGATGATGATTAGGTGGTTCAGTTATGACCTCTGAGTTTGTTTCGGCATTTCTTCTCAGAGTAGTCCGTTAGGAAATGCCGACCTCATCTAGATTTCTTTTTATAATTTTTGACGTGTAAAAGTGCTCTTTTGTAGCCTATTTACAGAAAAATTAAATCATTTCATTTCAATCAATCATTTCAATTCCATAATATGAAAGCGAAAGTATTTTTCCGTCTAGATCAATGAGGCATTATTAATATATTAGCTTTTTAATAAAACCAATATACTGTAAGAACATCGTAGATTGATAAAGAATAGGATTGTTTTCCAACAATAAGAATCGGACGACATTCGTTTTGATTAGAGATTTTCAAAAATTGACAAGTTTGAAATTATCAAAGGAACAGGCAATAAGGTCATACATATACACATAGTTCTTATAATGTCAACATACTAAACAATTCACAATCACTAAAACCCTGCTGACAGGACCTAATTCTACAACAACGCCATCTACTCAACGCAAAAACGATAACATAATAATTGAAAACTTACACATGCACGTATTTATTTAAATTTTCTGCACAAATGTACAAATTCTTAGTTTTATTTCATTTAATATTTCATATCATTATGTAAAATACCATCTTATTCTGTACAAATACTAAAAGAAGAAAACTTTCGTTTGTTTGTATTGAATATGCTCCGAAACTACTGGACCGATGGAACAATATTTTCACTATTACAAAGCTTGATTTTCAGAGATTACTATGTAATTTTTTTTAAGATTTAACAATTAACACATTAAACGCCATGGGGGGCTTAAGTGACCGGTACTAGTGAAGGATTTGCCTTCAACAGATTTTTGTTGGCAGTCAAAGTTTTAAAGGAGATATTTAAACGTTATTAATTCCTCAGTAGTTATTAATCACTACATAATATAAAACAAAGTCGCTTTCTCTGTCCCTATGTCCCTTTGTACGCTTAAATCTTTAAAACCACGCAACGGATTTTGTTGCGGTTTTTTTAATAGATAGAGTGATTCAAGAGGAATGTTTATATGTATAATACATGCATAATATATCACAATTGCACCCATGCGAAGCTGGGGCGCGTCGCTAGTATTATAAAGCTTTAGTAAGATAAAACAAAAACTGCAGATGCTCAGTAGTTATCGTAAAAACATCAGCGTCTTGTATCGCGTTGGAGTGGGATCGTGTGCAAGATTTCAGAGAGATAATTCCCGTTATAAATAAACTTAAACTTTATTACGTACACAATAAAATAGAATTTCCTTTTCCAACACTAATATTGCTGTTTTATTTTTCGCGAGTAAGCCATAAAGAAGAATACTTAAGCACTTATTTTGAAAGAAAGTTTGTGTGTTATTATAGCGAAAACTGCTAGATAGATTTTGATGAAACTTCGTATAGATATAGATTGATATCCACACCAAATTTTGACATAAGTTAAACATTTCCAATAAGTATAATTTTCACATGATAACAGAAAAGAAAAAACACTTTTCTAAAATATATAGTTTAGTTCTGATCACATTTATGTGTCGTTTTAGCGAAAACAGCTCAATCAATTTCGATAAAATTCCGCATACATATAGATTAATATTAAGACCAAATTTTGACATATATAAAACATTTCCAATAAATATAATTTTCACATAACAACAGAAAAGAAAAACTCTAAAATATGCCATTTAAATCTAACACAGGAGAGATTTCAGTTGGAGAGAGGGTTTATAATTTAAATCTGTCACAGGGGATGATAATATGTTTAAAATAATTATGAAAAATAAAACAAAATACTTACTTACCAATTCAAAATCATATTCCACACACAAAACACAAGAACTGCAATGAAAATAGACAACTATTTATAACTTTAGTTCGCGAATGGCGTAGAGTATAAATAGGCGGCGCGACCGGTGCTGCCGCCGCCTCTAATACTTCTGCCTATCCCGCGGCGCAAACTGAAACGAATTCGGGAAATATAAAATTACGGACGGGAATAGTGATGGGGATTGGATGTCGATAGATTTTCCTTGTTGACGTGACGGTTGTCTTTTTATTATGGATAGAATTGCAAGCGCAACTTAAGAAGTAGTATGTGTTCCTAAGGTTGATTTCGAAAATGTTGGACTAAGATTTGACTTAAACTAGGTCAAAGTTAAATATGTGGTCTAGTCAAATTAAAATATTAATGATCGTGTGATATACTAGATATAGTAAATTAATGGGGAAAGCTCTACTAGTTTCGAGTCACAGAGGGACTCTTCATCGTGAGTAGCGCTCGCAGACGTAACGACGTCCCGTAGCCTATCTTTCTCCATTAATTTACGTACGTACCCTGATTTTTAGTTAATTTAAATTATTAAAGACCAAAAAGGCGTTTGAGAGTCGAACAATAAAAAAATATGAAGTACTGTCGGTAAAATTCATGAAGTAAGTACAAAGAGGAGATCAGATGCCATAATGTGATTGTGCACTGTGACACAAAAATCGGCCCTGCCCAATGATATTATAAGTAAAAAGGTGTAGAGATTAACGGAGGCCCAATTTCATCCTTTCTAAATATTTCCAATCCCTGATTCCCCAACAACCCTTTTAATTCCTAACACCAAAAGGCCGGCAACACACTTGTAACGGCTCTGGTGTTTCAAGTGTTCATGGTCGGTGGCGATTGCTTACTATCAGGTGATACGTCTATTCGTTTACGTTTTCGTGTTCCATAAAAAATAAAAAATAAATAGTGAGAAGCGCACAGTTTTTTTTCTATCTCCTTGACAGAATATAAGTGTTACATTGTTCTCACATAGTTGAAGTAATCGAAACAATGTAACCAAGAATTGTATTGTGAATCTGATTGAAAAAGAGTAACCTATGGAGTTCTTCTCCATAGGAATCTACACTTTGGAACGAGCAAATAGAGCAACTAGAGGACTGACCGACAGACAGACGTTATTAATATTATTTTATTTGCTTTGACGTTCAAAAGTGCCTTCCTGATCTATGTAAAATAAATAATTTTGACTATGTAAACGAAAACGAAGTCATGATAAAAGTCTGCGTGCAGGAATTGAACCTGCTACACGTTGTGTGACAGGCGGTTGTCCAGCGCAACACGCCAACCATGCAGTAAAAATTCATCTCAAATAGCTTTTATCGATAAATAAATCTATCGACTCACCCCAACACTAGACATCAAACACCTGGCATTGCCCAGCGCGTTCTCAGAAGCGATTGTTTATTTTAGAAACACCATGTATACGTTATATTTTGTTTTTGTAACAACATGTATACAGTTCTCTTCACTTTCGTTTTCAATTGTTTTTTAGTTCTGTCGTGACCCCGTATTTGGGGTAAAGGGGTCATTATGCACTGGGGTCAAAAACCTAGCTTCAAAATATAGAATATGTATTTTTTTAATGACATGTTTTTAATATTTTTTATCATTGTTGATGTTATAAATACTCTGCTTAGTTGGTTGAGTGAGTTGTCAGTGCGGAACAAGGTTTTTTGGGCTTGATTCCCGATACATCGCATACTCGACCTTCGCATCTTCCTCGCACAGCTATATAGCTTAGTATCAGTGGAAACGGTCACATAGTTTCACAGCTTAGCTATTACATCTTTCGGTGCCGTAACTGCGGGCCTGCGGACGGCGAGCAAGGGTAGCTCGCAGTCACACCAGAACCAGATTGTTTCGTACGCGTCGCGTTCTGCGCGCGTCAAAGAGCCATCAGACCACCACAGATGGGGCCCAGTAGGGCTGATGCCTGATCCGGAACTGCGGACTACCTAGTGGGTTTACCGGGACTCCGGCTCGAAAAGCAGGAGTAGGATTTGATTGGATTTTAGTCAGTAAGAGTCTGACATTCCCTCGTCTAAGGTGACAGAAGTCATTGGATGAGTTTACTCCCACTACAAAAAAGCTATTATATCTTCGTAGTATATCTCCATAGCACATCTCTGGTGGAAAAGCCCCTTAAACGTGACGTATCGTGATTATGTTAAAACTAACTACTACCGCGCGGTTTCACCCACTCTGCTTGGCTCCTATTGGTTATGATGTTATTATACCCTATAGCCTTCCTCGATAAATACTCTACTCAACACAAAAATAATTATTCAAATCGGACCAGTAGTTCTGGAGATTAGCGCGTCCAAACAAACAAACTCTTCAGCTTTATAATATTATTAGTATAGATTCTAGGTTTACTCTGCCTACCCCAGAATATGACCTTGCGATAATTTATATCACAAACAATAGTGATTGAGTTCCGAACAATCAACTCAGTAGATCGATTCAATCAATTTTATTGTGAACTAGTTTTAGACCGCGGCTTTACTCGCTTTGATACATAAGCACAAGGTGTTTTTTATGGAATAGGTGGTAAACGAGTAGACGGTTCACCTGATGGTAAGCGATCAGCGCCGCTCATGGACACCCGCAACACCAGAGGAGTCACAGGTGACTCAATAATTCCTCTAGCGTTCAAAGACAGTAACAGAGAGTAAAGTTCTCTAAGAAAAGGAGAATCCTCCGACCAGGCGAGGTGATCGTGCCTGGCGGGCTTTCTGCCCAACTGTTGTTCGTTGGGATTTTCTATCCGTGTTAATTCATTGACTGCACGGTTGGCGCGGTGGCTGGGCAACTGGCTGCCGTGCAACGGGTAGTGGGTTCGATTCCCGCACGGAGCAACTCTTTGTGTGATCCACAAATTGTTGTTTCGGGTCTGGGTGTCATATGTATATGAACTTGTATGTTTGTAAACGCACCCACGACACAGGAGAAAATACTAGTGTGGGGCAACGTTTAAAAAATAAAAAAAAAATCGCATGTAAACTTCACATGTGCGATGTAGGATTTATGACGTCATCCGTTGATTTGCTCGCCGACCGTCTATGTGCGACTTCTGTCATCTGTCATCTGTCACTTGTCAAGTGTCATACAGCGTGACATACCAACGTTTTTGTTATTAGTTAGGATGCATGCTAATGTCAGAACGATTGACTTTCAATCAGAACCAATTTATTTGTACTTGAAACCGTTCCAGTTTATGTATCATCATGTTTATCTGCCTCGTTGGTCGAGTGGTCGCAAGTGCAACTGCTGGACAAGGGGTCTCCGGTTCGATTCCCGGGTTGGGCAAAGTATTGCTGGGCTTCTTTCAGCTTTTCGAAAATTTCTCAGTAGTAGCAAGGAGTCTGGAAATGTGTCCGGTATATGGTAATAGGCTCACCCCCTATTACATGGGACTTAACACAAAATAATGGTGAAGAATGGGTGTACATTGTATAGCGGTATTACGTGCCGTAATGTGCACCTCTGCCTACCCCTTCGACGAAGTTAGACAGAAGTTAGGAAGAGAAATAGGATTTATTTTCTTCTCTTCTAATGATATACATACATACATAACCTCACGCCTGTGTACCACGGCGGTAGGCAGAGACAATGGAACGTCAATTATGTAGTATCCTCGGTCAAAAATAAATTATTACAACTTTTCAATACAATAAATTTATTCAATAATAAATCACACTCTCATTCATAAATCTGATGAACTACTTAATTTTCGAATTTTTCTAGCTAAATTTCTAAAAATAAATCTGCTACTTGACATAAAAATCGGATGACGTCATAATAGAGTATTTCATACAAAGTTCATAGGAAATATCGTTTTTGACGTTTCGAATAAAGTATTGAATTTGACTAGTAGGAAACTAGCCTACTGCCACGCTTCTTACACACTTCTTTCGCGTCATCAACAGTCATCAGTCTTTTCATGCATGCTCGTCGATTAAAGGTACTTTTAATTTGGCCCTTTTTTAATATATCACCAATCTGGTCGATATATGTCCGTCTAGGGCGCCCTCTACCGACGGCCCCATTCATATCCGTCTTTATTTCTTTCTATTCTAATAATATCTTCTTATTTATTTCGTTGCGGGATCCAAGACAATCATTCATGTTGCCGGGACGTTGGACTTCAGTGTTCCGGTGTTTGCATGGTTGTATCTACTGTACATCCTGGTGCACAGGAGTTGCAGCGTTTAGTAGAGTGAAGTGGGTTTGTTCTACAATAAAAACTATCAAGAAAAAACGAGTAGGTGCAGAATTTCGTCCTGTGTTCGATTCCCGTGCGAAAAAATAATTTTTAGTGTGATCTATAAATTGTTGGGTGCTTATGAAATCTTATTATAACTTTTTTCGTTTTAAATAACGTTGCTCCACACTTGGATTTTCTCCGAAATGGGAAATTGGGGATTTTCGTCGGTTTTCTGCTGGGCCGTGCAATCACTCCAGTCAAGCCGACCCATTCGTGTTAAAGCATGGCTCTCCCACACTTGAGTAATAATAATAGGTATTACTAGGTACCACAGATGGGGCCCAGTAGGGCAGATGCCTGATCCGGAGCTGCGGACTACCTAGCGGGTTTACCGGGGCTCCGGCTTGAAAAGCAGGAGTGGGAACGGGGTGGTTTTTGGTCAGTAAGAGTCTGACACTCCCTCCCGCCTCGCCCAAGGCTCGAGAAGTCATTGGATGATTTGCCCCTGAAAAAAAAAGGTATTATTAGGTCACCTGCACTTATCTATAAGGAAAACCCACCTAGTTATGATTGGGGGAAATGATAAAACAATACATAATATTTCACGGTCGATCATGCTTGATAAAAGTGTACAATCCGCTTATTGATCATATTTATTATGAGTCAGAGACAATGATAGCTTATCTGTAAACATCTTATTTACTATCTAATATTTTAATATAGTGGAAAAATTCTTTGGTTTATTTGAGCCAACCTTTTTTTTGGGAAAATGACTTCTCTCACTTTGGGCGAGGCGAGAGGGAATGTCAGCCTCTTACTGACTAAAAACCACGCCATTCCTGCTCCTGCGTTGCCATCCGGAGCCCCGGTAACCCGCTGTGCAGTCCGCGGCTCCGGTAATCAGTATCCTTAGTACATGTTTGCTTTATTTTGAACGAAAACGAAATGAGAGTATATTCGGTGGCCGTATTCTGATTGGCCGGCGCAAATGAACCAACCAATCAGATGCCTGACGCGCTCTCATTTCGATTACTTTAAATGTAAAACAATCTCGTACTAAGGGCATCGTAAGTTCGCCGGCATTTGAATTAGCTCCTAGGGTTTTTAGAGAGAGGCAAAATCGTCTAATTACTGCTCCTTGGGCGAGACGAGAGTGAGTGTCAGACTCTTACTCACTAAACACCACCTTGTTAGTACTCCTGTATTGAGCCGGAACTACGGTTAACCAGTCGTCGGCAGCTCCGAAAAGTGTGGTTTGAAATCTACCAGTGTGACTTTCTTTTTTTATTTATTTATTTTACTTTCCCGAGTTATATGTTCTTTCTAAGATTATTCAAACACCACTGACAAACGGTGAAGGAAAACATCGTGAGGAAACTTGAATTTATAATTTCTAATAATATACTGGGTGTAAGGAAAACGCTCTCGAAGCCAAAAGACTTTTGCTTTATTATACGAACACAGTTTAATAACAATAACCATTCACCAAATGGTTAATGTATTAGTGATTTAGTATTTTTCAAAACCGCAATGTACAGCGTACAGAATTTAAGGTAAACGACATCGCACGCGCGCGCAATTTTCATACCTACCGTACCGCACGATCCAGCGGCGCGGCGGGCGGTACGGTGAAACACGCGCCTATTCATCCAATACGTCGGTATAGGTTGAAGCGTATTGTTTACTGTAAAACACTTACCTAGCTAAATCCTTTGCGATCGAACAAGGTGGGGCTCGAATTGTGCCCCATTCATCTCGATGCAGAGGCGGGCTCGGCGATATGTTTCCGCATGAAGACGGGGCATCAAAGTTGGGTCTTCATTAGAATGCTTATTTTGCCGCATTTCATCCGCACTAGAACACTCGCGGTCGACAACTCTTTCCTTAACGTACCCCCACAAAAAAAAGTCTAAGGGGGTTAGATCGGGCGAACGGGGTGGCCAAGCTTGTGGCCCTAGCCTGCCGATCCACCGGTCTTCCAACATCACCGAGAGACGCTCACGGACACTTCTCACTACGTGCGGCGGGGCACCATCAACATGTTGCCGTATTCACGAGCACTGTACATTGTTGTGGCATTGATAAACAACACGAACACAAACTTAACAACACGAACACAAACTTAACAACACGAACACAAACTTAACAATAACTAACAAGAAACTTAACAATTAACTAACAATAACAACAAAACTGTAATTTTAATCTAAAAACGTAACCGGAACAAAATTAGGCGCGTCTACGTAATTCGCAAGGGAATACTGACTTAAAAACTGTTGCACGGTTGCACAAGTACCAACAGTGTTGCCAGTTTATTTTTATGTAAATAATACTTAGACGAAATAAAAAAACAAAAAATACCTTGTTGCGAGGTCTTGATTTTTACCCCATGACCTACTACTGATGAACTTGAGAAAAACTATCTTAATAGTTACTTGATTCATAAGAGTTTTTGCACACTTAAGAAATAAAGAAGAAACAAATGCAAATTTTAATACAAAAATTCAAATAAAAGTGGCAACATTGCTCGAACTTCCCCGAAAAGATCTACCCGGTGGCGGCGCGGTGTCGGCGCCATCTTCTTGTTCAAAGATCAATAAATTGCAGACACTCCTCTTGCTTCCTTTGTCTGCTACTGTTTTATTCGTCTTTAATTACGTTTCTCAGTTATTTTATCTTTAATAAGTTAATTAATAAAGAATCAAACTAAATGCATGAACGTGTGAAGGCTTCTTAGTAGTGAAGCAAAACGGACTAAATTGATACCTACTATCGCTACCTAACGGTACTGGACGTTAGGGATAAAACTATCTCAGTGTCACTTATACGGCATGTTGGTATGTTACTTAAGGTAAGCAAAATGTTTTGATTTGTAGTTCGTTTAGAAAGATGATTTAATGATTACATAATAATTAAATGATTGAATGATGATTAAATAATAAATCAGAATAGTGAAGTTAAAAAAACTTAAAAACAAAAAACGAACTTACGTAAAATAATAAAACAAAATGTTAGGAGTGTAGGCATAATGCATGTTTAATCATTATTGTCACTTCTGTTTTATTTTAGGCGCGTCGGCTTGGCGCTTGACGTTTGCGTATGTAGTAGTGTAGGGCTCGCCCACGCACACATAGTCTGTACCGCTGTGCCTACTACGTGCAACAAAGTATTGCGCGGTCGAGTTAGTTGACCCGTGGCTTCACAGCTGATTGAATTAATTTACATTGCGTTTTGAAAAATAATTACTGAATATGGTTTTTTTATTGCGATTCTATTTCTTTGTATGTATCAAAGGCTAGTGACCTAAAAAAAACCGAAAAAAAAGTGTAAAAAATTGGTTTTTTTTTCGCGTTTTTTTTGGTGCCTTCGTATCAGTAATCACCAGCACTATCGCCTGTTTTTGTTTTCGGAAGCGTTTCCCTTACACCCGTTAATTTTGTGCGACGGTGGTAATTCATGCTCAAACCTTCTCCGTGTGAGAAGAGGCCTTTGATCAGCAGTACACACTTATAGGCTGCTGATATGTTTCACATAACTTGCCAACCTAAAATCAAGACATCTCGATTCGAACACAAGACTGCTCGATTGCAGCCACTGTACCAGCGAGGTAGTCACGTGCTTACAAATCACAAATAGATACTGAATGCCATGCGTCAATAGTGGTCGGTTATGGAGGACTTTGTGTGTGCTTCCATTGTACGATACGATACGATACGACACGGTGACGTGACGGATAGATGACGAATATCTACGAGTATATCTAAGTATACTTCATATAATAATATAATGCTGAAATATTTGTTTGTTTGTTTATTATTTTTATGGAATCGGGGGCAGACGTTGCTCGTTGTTCTCCATAGGAATCTACACTTTGGAACGAGCAAATAGAGCAACTAGAGGACTGACCGATAGACAGACGTTATTAATATTATTATATTTGCTTTGACATTCAAAAGTGCCTTCCTGGTCTATTTGAAATAAATGATTTTGACTTTGGCGAGCAGAGCAGGGTCACCTGATCTTTGTTTGCTTGAACGCGCTAATTTCTGGAAATACCTGTCCGATTTGAAGAATTCTTTGTGTTGGATAGTGAATTAAGACTATAGGCTGTAAAACATCACGCTATCACCAATAGGAGCCGAGCAGTGGGTGAAAAACTACATATATAATTACGAAAGCAAGTCACGCATGTGTCGCTTCTTTACGTCTAAACCACTGTACCGATTTGTATAATTATTTTTCTAGGCTATATAACATCACGCTACAATCAATAGGAGTAGAGGAATAACTAGATAGTAATACCGTATGGGGAAACCTCTTATGACTTCATTTAAACCACATATTTGTTATCATCTTGGCTGACAATATACGAAAAATGAGCGAAATAGGCCCAGTAGGTAAGCCAAAATGTGCATTATTCTCTTTGAGCTAATTTGAACACTCTTTACAAATACGGCATTATAACAGCCGCGCCGCATGTCCGTAACATTCCTAGACAACCTACAACATTACAGCTCTTCTGTAGTCAAGGAACATGGAGCTGTTCACACTGAATATGATACTTGATTCTTTTCATTATTTATTTTTATTGATTTTTTTTTTACTTTTAATTCGATAATACGTACTGAATCACGTCAAAACGACTAACTAGATCGGGATGAAATTTGGAACAGGAGTAGATTATGATCTGAAATAACACATAGGCTACTTATTTACCCACAAGAAACCGGGCAAAGCCGCTGGCAGAAGCTATAGTAAGTAGATAAACTCCACCGATGATTCAGCTCACCTAGTGATTGAGTAGTGCGTGTATTTTGTTTTAATGCAAAGATAATGAAATCAAACAATATTATAAATAGGTACCGTGTACGTTAGCTTCAAGTACGTGACGGTATCGTGTGTGTGCTCATTGTAAACACGATACGATATTTTAAGTAGGTACACAAAAGGTTCACAATTAATTGCCATCACATTTTACTTGGGACTCATAACGTAACTGGTGAAAAGTGGGGGTCACATGACACACGATGACACCTGACAAATGACAGATGACAGAAGTCGCACATAGCCGATCGACGAGCAAATCAATGGATGACGTCATAATCTAAACCGACGTTAAACAACGCTTGCGTTATGTTTTATTGTGTGAGTGAGGCCCAATTCCCCCCTTCCCAATCTTTCCAATTCCCAGAACAACAACCCTTAAATTCCTAACCTCCCAAAAAGCCGGCAATGCACTTATAACGCCTCTGGTGTTTCAAGCGTCCATGGGCGGCGGCGATTGCTTGCCATCAGGTGATACGTCCGCTCGTTTACCGGCGAGTTCCATAAAAAAAAAAACACACAGCACATATGAAGTTTACATGCGAATAAACATGGATAGAAAATCCCAACGAACAACAGTTGGGCAGAAAGCCCGCCAGACACGATCACCTCGCCTGGTCGGAGGATCCTCCTTTTCTTAGAGAACTTTACTCTCTGTTCCCTAAAATATCAGTTTGATGATTACAAGATGTCATGTTTATGTATGTGTACATGGCTAAACTTTTTCTGTTGTTTCAGTGTAGCAGCTGACTTTCAAACCCTTATAGAAATACGTTCATTCATTGATGATCAAATGATGAACCAAGGACGATGAAAATAACTATAAAATGTTGGAGAATAAACTATTTAATCTATTTGTCTTATTTACGAGGAGGCGAGTAAGTAGTCGAATAAAATTAGGTACCTATATAAAGGATTCTAAAAGTATCTGCCACGACTTTAATGCAAGGTAGTGTTGCTGAAGATTACAATAGTGAAGAAATTTCGTACCCCGGACCAGTTAATTTAATTTGAAAACATAAAGAAGTAAACATTGACTCTACTCTGCATAAAGTGGTTCACTAATACGCACGATGCGACAGACAGTGAAAGAGATAGCTCTTTCATAACACACGTACATAGATTGCACACGCTTCTCATGATGAAAAGTCCCTCTGTGCCTCGAAACCAGTAGAGCTTTTGTCCATTAATGTACGTGAGTAAACCGTGATTTTTTTCTCTTAATCTACTTTATTTGTTACTTTTTAGAAGTTAATCTATAAACATGTTTACCTATCTTACATGCTACAATGAAATTACTATTTTATACCAATTAATTTCTTTATTCATTCCGTCCGACTTAAATTAAATTCAACTGCAAACTGCAATTCATTATTCACAATCGAATCGAATCATTTTACTTTTTTATCTCTTTAAACTTACCTACCAGACAAGATATCGAACGGACATTCGCCATTTTATAAATAACACGTCTTATGTCAAGGCCGAAAGCCTTTTATCGAAACGATAAAGAGGGGCCATCTATGAATTACGTCACACGTTAAGGGGGGGAGGGGGTCAACGTAGTGTGACTTTATGTGACAAGGGGGCGGGAGGGGTTTTAAATTTCGTGATGTCAATTCCAATTATCATAATGTAACTGTTAAAACATGAACTTGCAACTATTATCGAAAAAGTCAAAAAATCTAGATTTAAAATTATAAAATGTGACGTCAGACTTACTCACAAATGTGACCAATAGGCTAGTCAAATTCAATACTTTTTTCGAAAAGTCAAAAACGATATTTTCTATGAACTTTGTATGAAATACTCTATTATGACGTCATCAGATTTTGACGTCAAATAGCAGACTTATTTCTAGAAATTTAGCTAGAAAAAATCAAAAATTAAGTAGTTCATCAAATTTACGAATGAGAGTGTGATTATTTTTGAATATTTTATTGTATTGAAAAGTTGTAATAATTTATTTTTGACCCAGTCATCATCCCTATTTATGAATGGCTCCTTATTTTCAATCCAATATGGAGTCTGATTATAATAATAATCATGAATCATACGACATACAATGGACACAAACACACGCACACACTCATAAATACTGATATATTCACATCAAATATTACAATCTTATATCTTCTACCGTTATCAGCCTTAATCCGTTGAGATAAGGTTGATATTTGATCGTATCAGTTCGTTGTTAAATTGGCAAATAGCACAGTCTTGTTTTTGCGTTCAAATACAACACATTTGTGTAGTAGTTTTGTTGTGGATAACACATATTACGTTTTATTAATGTAAGTAAATGATTATTGTGTGTTTTGACATATTAGTTATAGGTTTTTTAATATAATAATACTTGAAATACGGATTTTATAATACAAAGTGCGTTTTAGTTCGTTTTAAGTTAATAATTTTGTGATTGTCGCTTCGTTTATTTTTAATCTGCGCGCGGGAAAAGGTTTTGACAGGTTATGTTTTTTTTTTAATTTTTGTGTTGTTGATAAAGTTTTTTTTTATTGATAACCGATATTGCTTTATATTTTGTTTTATTTGTTTCTTTGATTAGTGTAATTTTACATATCACACTGCTGATTTACAATAAAATATTGAATTAATGTTGTTATTATACCATACAAGTTTAAATTCATATTTTTTGGTCAATATTTATTTTTGGTACAACTAGTACCGTAGTTATAATTATGATTAAGGCACTATAAATATATAATATCTACTGACGATACTTTGGGAACGTTACTAGTAGGTATTAATTAAGTAACTTGTTTGTTTTAACAGTTTGCACGAACGAAACATTAAAATAATCGAAAACCAACGATAATAAGGAAAAATTAATTGCCATTATTACATAAATGTTTAAGAAAAAATATTGAAAAAATATTTTATTGTGTAATTGGATAGAAGGGGCTATCCATTAATTTCGTCACACCTTAAGGGGGAGGGAGTCGACGAAGTGTGACTGACTTTATGTGACAAGGGGGCGGGAGGGGTCTTAAATTTCGTGACGTCACATTTCAATTATTATAATATAACTGTTGAAACACGAACTCGGAACTATTATGGATGGCCCCGAAATAAACTAAACATCAAGTACGACGGTATCTCTTTACTCGGATAAGAAAGAAACGATGCACTAAGTTCTTAACATATTATTATGAATGCTAATTGCTCATTAGTTTAACCCATTCACACAAACCTTACTAGTCATAAAGACGTGCACGACTTTATTCTACAGTGGCGCCATCTAGACAGCGCAAGAATTTACAATATAAACTAGCCGTTTTGTTTTTCTGTGACTTCTTGCTAGAACTGAGAGTTTTGGGAAACCGAAAACGATGTAACGCACTTGTAACAACTCCTCTAGTGTTGCGGGTGTCCATTGGCGGCGGCGGTTGCTTACCATCAGGTGATCTGTCTGAAGCGATGTGAAATTTATTTGTACTGCTCATGGTAAACGTGTGGCGCGGGATGCAGCACTGGGGATCTTAATGACATTACAAATGGAAATGTCTATGAGTTTGTGTGTAGGTATTTTTATTACTCAATCACGTCAAAACGACTGAAAGCCTCTTCTCATACGGAGAAGGTTTGAGCATTAATTGCCACGCTTGTTCAATGCGGGTTGGCAAGTTCAAACGTACCTATATAATAAAATTATGAATTATAAATTCAGGTTTTCTCACGATGTTTTCCTTGACCGTTTGTCAGTGGTGTCTAAATAATCTTAGAAACCACATATAACTCGGAATAAGACACATTGGTACTAATAACACATAGGATTCTTTTCATTCCAAGGGAACGTGGGTGAAGCCTCTGGCAGAAGTTAGTCATGAATAAAATGTATTATTAACTTGTACCATATTTGTTCAGATGCCGTGGGAGCGACCAGCTAGTGTGCCCATAGGACAGGTCTGGAGCAGGTTCAAAGGAAGAGAAAGAGATGGAAAACCGGCACACATGTAATGTATAGAATCATAAACTACACTCTTTTTGATCCCTGAAAGAAGTAGACAGAAGTTCCCCTATATACAATGTTATGAGTACACTTTTCACCAGTTATGTTATAAGTCCCATGTAATTTTTTTTAAGGGGTGGTAAAATCATCCAATGACTTCAGAAAGGAGAGTCATGTCCGAATACTCAAATGCTCATCAATTTTAAGCCGCTCTCAAAACTAGTTCTGTCCCTATCAATTCTTTATAAAATGATAGAGATAGCACGATATTTAAGTACAACTTAAAATTGAGTAGCATTTCAGTATTCGGGCGTCAGACTCTAACTGACTGGTCAGTAAGAGTTTGTCACTCCCACTCGCCTCGTTCAAGGCGGGAGAAGTAATAGAATATTCCTCAAAATAAAATCTAGTGTTGCGTCTGTCTATTGGGCGGCCCTGATTGCTTACCATCAGGTGACCCGTCTGCCCGTATACCATAAAAAACAGCAGCTCAAAAAACATAGTACCTAAGTATTCTTTGTGTTTCCAGGTACCAAATTAGAGATATGGATGAAAACACTAGAAAAATATGTTTAGACATGATGCAAGAAACATTTATACGAGACGAGCCACTATGTGATATATTAGGTAAGGGTTTATTCAACATACATACATACAAACTCGTACATTAACAACACTGCAGGACTATGGACTATCAATAAATCAGCTATCAAGTGTAGGAGAGCCATGCTTTGGCACGAATGGGCCGGCTCGACCGGAGTGATACCACGGCTGAGCAGAAAACCGAAGTAAAACAACGCTTATGTTGTGTTTCGGTTTATGAGTGCGGTTACCGAAGGCCCATTTCCCCCCCCCCCTTCCTAATTTTTATAATCCCGGATTCCCCAATAACCCTTAAATTCCTATCGCCCAAAAGACAGGCAACGCGCTTGCAACGCCTTTATTTTTTACGGTGTCCGGTCTCTGTCAAATGTGTAGTCCCTTAGTCAGGTATACGGCACCCGCGGGAAGAGATGGAGTGATAACAAATGTACTCTACCCTGACGTCACCAAACAGTGATCATCTCAGTTTTTTTTTATTAGATTCAGACGACTATTTGCACATAACGTAATGGCACCAATGATCGACAGTTTTAGAAGGTGGTGTGTTTGTTTCTAAGATTACGAGTATTTTATTATGTTTTAAAATAAAAGTGAAGTTGTATACGATAAAATATGTCCTTGAGATATGAATAGGCTATATTTTTATTTTTAAATATGATGTGGACTAGTATTAAAACCAAAAATAATAAATATTAATAAAATCCCCAATATTCGACACTAGAACTCCAATAATCGACACCCAGTTATCGACAATTACCAGTTATCGACACCCAGTTATCGACAATTACCAGTTATCGTCACCCAGTTATCGACTATTACCCGCAATGAGACAGTAGACTGATTTGATCTGATCCGGAGCTGCGGACTACCTAGCGGGTTTACCGGAGCTCCGGGTCGAAAAGCAGGAGAAGGAACGGGGCGGTTTTTAGTCAGTAAGAGTCTGACACTCCCTCTCGCCTCGACCAAGGCGGGAGAAGTCATTGGATAATTTTACCCCTCAAAAAAAAAAAAAAAGACTGATTTGATACATTAGTTAGACCGTAATCAAAAGGAACAATTCAGTAAGTATTAATTTATTTGTCTTTTATGTTTAGGTACTCATACATTGTTTTTATAAAATTTGTCAAGTCTAATAACACTGACTACAAACTTTAAAAATCTTCACCAAAATTAGCTTTAATCTTGAATACTGTTTTATTTTGATAAAACTATACACTCTGATAAGATTAAATAAGTACAAATTAGGGAAATCAACAATAGTTACATATTTATTAAAATTAATTAATTTTATTTAGTACTTGGCCCCATACTACAACCAATGGAAGTTCTTCGTGTTATTTTGTCATGAAGAGTAATTCATGGTACTCCGAAACGTTGCGCAGCCCTTGCTATCTTTTCTCCATTCTTAACAGTTTCAACTGCTTTTTCAATCTGGTCGAGAGTGTAGTTTTTCTCGGAGCCATCTGTAAGAATCAATTACCTATTACTGGTAACTTAAATATCTACCAATTCGGCAAAGAAAAGATGACCGTCGGTCACCGTATTCTCTTGTCAAATGTAACAAATAATTAATGGAATTGCAATGTGTCGAAATGGATAAGTATTTACCTAGTATTCATGACCTTTGACTTAAATTCAATATAAGTACTTAAGTCATAAAAAATTAAGCAATTATTTTAAATTCAAATCCAAAAATAATTTATTTCACAGTTAAACAAATTTTATTTTTATAACAGAAAGAATTATTATCAGTGTAATATATTTAATGTATAAAATACCTACTAAATTTAGTTTATAAAATGTATGTTCATTATTAAATGTAGTTTTTTTCTTGGAGACATCTGTATGAACCAATTATCGACACATTTCAATCCCATTAATCGACATCGTGTCGAATACTGGTAACTCTACTTTGATCAACCTAATTTAAATATCTAACAATTCTGCAAAGAAAAGAGAACCATATTCCGTGGTTACACAAAAATAATTTTAATAAAATTATTATCGACACTCGTCGATGATTGGAGCAAGTCAATTTCTGAGGACCAGTAATCGACACCGGCAATTTAGGTTAAAAAAATAACCTCCTAACTTTTTTTATAACATAAATCGATCTTATCATTCCCATAATACGGCTTAAAAACCATCAAATTAATATAAGTTTCAATATATGAAAATAATGAACATATTTTGTACTTACGTTCTTACAGAATCCGTTTAGAAATGCCGTTATTTTATGAGGAACACTTGCCGAACTAAGTTCTCACACGGCCATTTGTAAAAAAAAAGGCGGATTTCTTTCAAATTTCACTGGATGACAGCAGGAAGCGTATTGTCTGAGCCACAGTATAGCCATATTAAAAAATCGTATTATAACTCTTATTTTCTCTAATTAGAGAAAAAAATTGTCGATCATTGGAGCTTGTCGATCATTGGTGCCATTACGTTACGTCTTTTTTAGAAAATCATTCTATGTTTTCTCCCGCCTTGGGTAAGCGAGAGGGAGTATCAGACTCCTACTGACTAAATACCACCCCGTTCCTACTCCTGCTGTTCGAGCCGGAGCCCCGGTAATTCACTAGGTAGTCTGCAGCTCTATGTATATATATCAGCATACCATCTTAAGTACATATTGTATAAGTTTTGTATTTGCCCTTACTCAATAACTGGTTCTTGTGTGAACTCGTGCGCATTACCTAACGTCAAAACATACTAGCTGCAGCCCGCAGTTTCATTTGCCTTACCGACATTACATATAAACACCTTGTGTGTAATCTAGCGAGTAGTTTTAGTGTTTTATTTCAAAAAAACCAAACAAACAATCATGGTAGATATGATCCCATCCACTCGCACGAAGCGCTTCACTTCAAGCTTCCTTGTGCGAACTGCTAGGGAGTGGAACTCCTTGCCGGAGTCTGTGTTCCCTGATGGGTATAACCTGGGTATCTTCAAAGCCCGAATGAATAGGTTGCTTATGGGCAGACGTGCTTCATTGTAGGCCGCATCATCACTTACTATCAGGCGAGATAGCGGCCAAACGTCGACCCATTAAATGTAAAAAAAAACAAATCCGGTGACTTTGTTTAAAAAAAATGTACGACAGTCCCACTTGCGACCAGTCGACCAACGAGGCAGCATGTCACGGTTACTGACCAAAAATACCCTCAATTCCAGGTATAAACAAGGATCCAGTTTCCATAGCTACCATCAGATCGAATTGGGAGAAGTATGTGTCAGGGAACACCAGCTTAGCTTGCTTCACTGAAGTAGATGGACAGCCTAAAGACCTGGTGGGGTTCAACATTGTGCTGGTGAAGAGTAAAGATGATGAGGAAGAGGATTTTGATAAGGTAGGTTTTTGGTGGTGGGCAACTGGCTGGCGTAGGACGTGTCGCGGGTTCGTTTCCCGCACGGAACAACTCTTTGTGTGATCCACAGATTGTTGTTTCGGATTTGGGTGTCATGTATGAAATTGTGTGTTTGTAAATGCACCCACGACACAGGAGAAAATCCTAATGTGGAACAACGTTATTTAAAAGAAAAAGAGAATCTATTTTTTATGGGGATAGGATAGAAAGGCATACAAGTAGATGAATCACAGCTCACACATAGGACTTAGCTTTTATTCAAATATTCATGGTGCTTGGTGACTGGGCTACTCCCAGTTGTGCACTGCTTTGAGTGTGGGAGAGCCATGCTTCGGTACTGTTGGGCCGGCTTGACCGGAAACGGCCTCACAGAAAACTGACGTTAAACAACGCTTGCGTTGTGTTTCGTTGTATGACTGAGGTTACTGGACACCCAATTACCCCCCTTCCCAACAACCCTTAAATTCCTAACTCCCAAAAGGCCGGCAACGCACTTGCAACGCCTCTGGTGTTTCAAGTGTCAATGGGCGGCGGTGACTTACCATCAGGTGATCTGCAGCTATCAAACGGCTCAAGTTACATAATGTTATTTTACGGCAGTATACCTAATATCAGTTGACCTTGCAAGTGTTACAGATATCGATAAAACTATGAATGCAATTGATTGCAGTTGATAACATACGATTATATCATATTCTTTAATCGCTTTAAATAATATTGTACATTAACAAAGGAAGTGACGTTTTTTTAATATTTTTAATCCAGTAACGAAGTATCTAAGTCACGTCACGCCATTAGGCCCCACAGATGGGGCCCAGTAGGGCTGGGCGGGTTTACCTGGGCTCCAGCTCGAAAAGCAGGAGTAGGAACGGAGTGGTATTTAGTCAGTAAGAGTCTGACACTCTCTCTCTTCGCCCAAGGCGGGAGCAGCCAAAGGATAATTTGACTTTCAAAAGTGCAAGAGGGACGGAGCTATACAACCTACATAGCTCCGTCCCTCTTACACTGCTCAGTGATCAACCATTCTGACACAATTGTAATAGCAGACTAAGGCCCCTGGTCTATTTTAAATAAATAATTTTGACTTTGACTTTGATTGTCCCCCATCAAAAAAGGAGGTAGCTTATGTTGTTTACCACTGCGTGAGGTAAGTGATATTATCTATAAACTATCTCATCTCACCATCTGACACGGAATCAGTAATCCGTGGTATGACAACATATAAGTAGATTAGATAATAGCAAGGTAATATCTTGCATATCAGATCATTTTATTGCTACTTATAAATAAAATATGATCACCAACCAAGCTGTGTGGTGACTGCAGGTTCTTAAATCACCAATCCAGGGGCCTTAGTCTGCTATTACAATTGTGTCAGAATGGTCGATCATTGAGCAGTGCGAGAGGGACGGAGCTATGTAGGTTGTATAGCTCCGTCCCTCTCCCACTGCTCAGTGATCGACCATTCTGACACAATTGTAATAGCAGACTAAGGCCCCTGCTCTTCTAATCGGTGTTATAAGAGCCGAGCCGACTTGAAAGAACTAAATAAGGGTTAGGGGTGTGTTTTTTATTAAATAAGCCGGTAAACGAGCAGACGTAGCACCTGATGGTAAGCAATCGCCGCCGCCCATGAACCAGAAGCATTACAAAAGCGTTGGGCGTTAGGAATTTAAGGATTGTTGGGGAATCGGGGATTGGGAAGATTGGGAAGGTGGATAATTGGGCTTCTGGTAACCTCACTAACACAACGCAAGTGTCGGTCAATCACGTCTGCTTTCTGCTCGGCCGTGGTATCACTCCGGTCGAGCCGGCCCATTCGTGCCGAAGCATGGCTCTCCCACACTTAATATGAATAAAAATCAAAATTTCTAACTTATAATCTAATTTATAATCGACTGCACAGTTGGTGTGGTGGCTGGGCAACTGGCTGCCGTGCAACGTGTCGCGGGTTCGATTCCCGCACGGAACAACTCTTTGTGTGATTCACAGATTGTTGTTCCGGGTCTGGGTGTCATGTGTATGTGAAATTGTATGTTTGTAAACGCACCCACGACACAGGAGACAATCCTAATGTGGGGCAACGTTTTTTTAAAAGAAATAAAATCCCTTCTTTATACAGGTACAAGGAGAATCCTGGAAGAAGCTCCTCCGCACGTTGATCACAGCTGACGAGTTGTATGACGTGTTCGAGCACTACAAAGTGGACAGATACCTGACTTCCAGTGGACTGACTGTGCTGCCTGAACATAGGGGGCAGAATATTGGGGCTAAGCTGTTTGAAGCTAGGTTTGTTTAAACTTTAATGCAATCATACCGACGTACTTAGAGTTATTTATTTATTTATTTATTTCTTCATCACAAATACAGTGAATGGCGGACTTAATGCCTTAAGGCATTCTCTAACAGTCAACCATAGGGTAGTGCAGAGAAATGAAGCGGATCGATGCGAAGCCAAAACACAGGCACAAAAGAATAAATATAAGAATACAATGTACAATACATAATAATATAAGAATACAATACAATATATAGTACATATATATATATACATATATAATACACACAATACATACATGTAATACACATTACATACATATATGTACATACACATAATGGAGAAATAAGTTTCCTCAATTTCCTCAATTGTCTTGAGTCTGCCAATCTTTCATTATATGCTCGCGGACTTTAAATTTAAAGGAACTGCGATTTTTTTACTGCATTTAATGGTTACTTAACCCAGTTCTTAGATCGAGAAGACGTATTACCTGATGGTAAGCAATCGCCGCCGCCCTTACGCCCAATGGACACTTGAGACCAGAGGCGTTACAAGTGCGTTGCCGGCTTTTTGGGGGTTAGGAATTTAAAGGTTGTTGTTCGGGAATCGGGGATAGGGAAGATTGGGAAGGGACCCCCCTTCCTTAATTGGACCTCTGGTAACCTCACTCACACAACGAAACAAATAGCAAGCGTTGTTTCACGTCGGTTTTCTGTGAGGCCGTGGTATCACTCCGGTCGAGCCGGCACAATCGTGCTGAGGCATAGCTCTCCCACAATTTAAAGCTAAGCGTCCACAGGCCCGCATCGTACGCATTCCGTATGACGTCATCAGTACGCATCGCATGTAGGCATTGCCGATGATGCGGTCCGTACGATGCGGATCAGTGGACGCAGTTGTATGAGTTTCTATACAAGACTAACTAAAATCCGTTGCGTGCGATGCGTACGATGCGGGCCTGTGGACGCTTACCTTAAATAACTCTGAGTGCGACAGTTAATCTATTTATTCATGCAACTGGCTGCCACGCAACATGTAGCAGGTTTGATTCCCGCACGGAGAAACTCTTTGTGTGATCCACAAATTGTTGTTTCGGGTCTGGGTGTCATGTGTATGTGAAATGTATGTTTGTAAACGCACCCACGACACAGGAGGAAATCCTAGTGTGGGCCAAGGTATTTTTTTTTAAAAGAAGAAAAAAAATTGTCTGGAATCAACACTAGTCTGCCCAAATTCAGTGCCGGCGTCGTGAATTTGGGCAGACTAGTGTTGATTCCAGACAATTCGGCGGGGTCGTGATCGGGCGAAGGCCCAGGGCGACAAATTCTGGGGGGCGCTAAGTTGGAGTCTCTTGCCTCTCCTGGTGCAAACCCTCAGAACTGTGCTCTACGCTCTGTGCATATGCATATTTTATACGTCCGCGTCGTTGGCTCTGGGAAAGGAAAGATGAAATTCTTAATATAATTTTACTTGGGATCCGCAAAAAACTAACACTTGATATTGCTTCCCTCAAGTGAGCGCCACAATATTTTCGCCCGGGGTATCAGTGGCCCTTACGCCGGCACTGCCTAAACTAGAACCCCCTATCAATAAACTCATTCCCTAACTTCATAATCTAACATTGGTTAAAGGAGGACCAACTAACATCTTTAAATATAGAAAACTACAATGTAATTAGTAATTTCAGTAGAAAACAAATATTACATGGTGGGTCCCTAATATTAGTTAAAAATAGTATTAAATCTAAAGAAAGGAAAGACATTGTAGCACTGTCAGTTGAACACACCATTGAGTTGTCCTGTGTTGAGCTGGATAGACATGTTGTAGTTTGTGTTTATAGACCACCTAATTATCAGAATCTTCCTTTATTTGATTCTGTCATGGAGGATGTTTTAAGAAAGGTTTCTACTAGTCACAAGTCAATAATTGTTTGTGGCGATTTCAATATTAATTTATTAGAAAATAGTACAAGCAGTATGGAATTGTTAAATTTGTTTGGATCATTTAATTTAAAAAATGTTTTTTAGAACCAACTAGAATAACATCCTCGACTGCCACCTGCATTGATAATGTGTTTTGTAATTGTGATTACAAAGAAAAACATATTATAAATAGCTTGCCATCCGACCACTGTGGACTGATGGTTGCGTATAGCTCTTATTTACCTTTGCTAAAAACTCAAATAAGATTTAGACAAACTACACTTAGAAATTTGGAGAAATTAAACAATTCTTTAGCTAGTAAATTAAGTATAAAAACATTTGATATTAGTAATGTGAATAAGTTGTACAACGATTTCTTTGAATTATTAAACAAGGAATTTAACAATATTTTGCCACTCAAAAATAAAGATATTCATACCAAATTTGTATTTAGCGATTGGGCTACTGTAGGTATTCGAAAGAGTAGAAATAAACTTTTTGATCTTTATGGCATGAAACCATATAATAACGACCCCCATTTTCAACAATATGTAACATCGTACTCAAAGACTTTTAGATTAGTGTGCAAAGCCGCAAAACGTCTTTATATCAGCAATAAAATAAAATCAGCTGATGACAAAATAAAGACAACTTGGAAAATTATACAAAACGAGACTGGTAGGAAAAAAATACATAATTCAGAAATTAAATTAAGATCTGAAATTGGACAAATTTCTTCAAAATGTGATGTAGCACAGGAGTTTGAAAATTTTTTTACTAATATTCCTATTAAAATAACTAGAGATTTAAATTCTTCAGCTACACTCTCAGCTAGTTTGCTTAAAAAAATGTAAAATCATGTCAACATGACTTTATTTTTCAATATACGAATCCTCTAGAGATCGTAAAGGTCTTTAAAGAAATTAAAATAAAATCAACTGAAGATCTTTGGGGACTATCAGTGAAAGTCTGCAAAACAATTATTCAAACTATAGCGCCCTGTCTGGCTATGATTTTAAATAAAAGTATAGATGACGGTGTCTTCCCTGATCTTATGAAATATAGAAAAGTTATCCCACTATTTAAAAGCGGCGAAACCACAGAACCTAATAATTATAGGCCTGTATCTATTTTGCCGGTCCTTAGCAAAGTGTTTGAAAAGTTGATACTGTCTCAGATGCTTCATCATTTTAATAAAAACTCCATCTTCCACCATCAGCAGTATGGTTTCACTAAAGGTCGTTGTACAACTGACGCCGGTGTTACTTTAATGAAAGAAATATTTGGTGCCTGGGAGGAAGCACAGGATGCCATAGGTGTTTTTTGTGACCTCTCAAAAGCATTTGATTGCGTTGACCACGAGACACTTTTGCTGAAATTAAATCATTACGGGATTAGAAACACTGCGCTCCGTCTATTGAAATCATATCTAGGAGATAGGCAGCTAAAAGTTCATATTAACGGTGTTAATTCACAAGGGTCTGAGATAAAAATGGGCGTTCCTCAAGGTTCAATATTGGGTCCTTTCCTCTTTTTAGTGTACATAAACGATTTGCCACTCATATTCGAAAATGAACCAAAAATGGTTCTGTTTGCAGATGATACATCACTGATTTTTAAAATAGGTCGACGTACGAATAATTTTGACGACGTGAACAGCTCCATTCTTCGAGTCTATGAGTGGTTTACTATTAATAACTTGGCGCTTAATGAGAAAAAAACCAAATGTATTAAATTTTGCTTGCCAAACGTACAAAATAACGAATGTTATGTTGCTTTGAACGGACAAAAGTTAGAATTTGTTAAGGAGACTGTATTTTTGGGTATCACA